>NC_143040.1:66709249-66829249 GCF_057628025.1 Oncorhynchus mykiss
GTTTAGGTTATCTGTTATTATAGTCAGTGTTTTACACAGTATGTTATTATAGACAGTGTTTTATACAGTATGTTATTATAAGCAGTGTTTTACAGTATCTGTTATTATAGGCAGTGTTTTATACAGTATGTTATTATAGACAGTGTTATGCAGTATCTGTTATTATAGACAGTGTTATGCAGTATCTGTTATTATAAGCAGTGTGTTATACAGTATCTGTTATTATAGGCAGTGTGTTATACAGTATCTGTTATTATAGGCAGTGTGTTATACAGTATCTGTTATTATAAGCAGTGTGTTATACAGTATCTGTTATTATAAGCAGTGTGTTATACAGTATCTGTTATTATAAGCAGTGTGTTATACAGTATCTGTTATTATAAGCAGTGTGTTATACAGTATCTGTTATTATAAGCAGTGTGTTATACAGTATCTGTTATTATAAGCAGTGTGTTATACAGTATCTGTTATTATAGGCAGTGTTTTATACAGTATCTGTTATTATAGGCAGTGTGTTATACAGTATCTGTTATTATAAGCAGTGTGTTATACAGTATCTGTTATTATAGGCAGTGTTTTATACAGCATCTGTTATTATTGGCAATGTGTTATAAAGTACTGTATTTGTTATTATAGGCAGTTTGTTATACAGTAGGTAGGGTCTCGAGTGTTTCCCGGTCTGGGACAAAGGGTCTGGGACAAAAGGTCAGGGATGTACCATAGTGTAGGGAGAACTTTTGGTGGTTATTAATAGTGTCAAGTCCCTCCATCTCACTAATACTAATCAGGGTTGGGGTCAATTCCATTTTAATTCCAGTCAATTCAGGAAGTACACTGGATGTCCAATTCTCTTCTATGCTTTTCACAGAAAAAACTCTGAATTTGGTTTACTTTCTGAATTGACTGGAAGGGAAATGGAATAGATCCCAACCGTGGCTACGTATACCAACAGACTCACTTTGTAAAGATGAAAGGGATGAGGTGGCCCATGTGCAAGGCATCTGAGGAGGGTCCTCTGCCCGTGTAGAGGTAGAAAGACTTGTTCTTCTCATACGTGTCCAGAACCTGGTGCATATCTCTGGAAAAAGACAAACCATAGAGTTACAGCATATGACACACCCTAAAATGCCCCCAAGACAAGATGAGAGCAGATTAAGACTATATGTTTACTACGTGGTATCAATTGCTCATGCTAAATCCCAGACAGATAGACATAAAGGCAGATGGACCACCCTCTATAGAGTACATTCAAATAACTGACTAACATAACTGACCTGTGAGAGAAGAAGATTCCTCTGCGTAAAAACCGGTGTGCCTTCTGTCCCGAGACTCTCTCTATTCTGTCCACCAGCTCTTGGTCAATCTTGCTACTGCCAAACCTCACTGAAAAGAAACGTCAGTACACAATCTACCGATACCATTAATTATGCTCTGACAATTTTTTTATTTATTTTTTATTTTTTAAGAGTTTGACATTCGATAACGTCCATGTGTTTGAAGCAAGTTTACAGCAACGTGTGAGATATTGACATATCTCACAAGGCTCATTCATTTTCAGAGAGGCCCAACTCCTAACTTGAAGATTCATACATAACTCTGACAATTCTTCCATCAATGCATGATTTACACAATTATCAAGTGAAGCGTGCGCTGTGCATAAATTCAGATTCTGCCCAGAGATCTAACATTATGCTTTCCCCTCTGACCTATCAGCTTGTCGTAGTCCACTCCTTTGGCGTTGGTGGTGGAGACATTCCAGGGGTCGACCATGTCCTCCCCATCTGCAGCTGGCCCGTTGTCTTGTGAAACAACGCATTCTGAGGGTGGACATCCAGTCTTGTAGTCCTGACCTGTTACCTGCTTGTAGTCCACTTTTAGCTTCAGCAGCAACTGTACAGCAGCGTCAATATCAGCCTGCAATCCAAAAACAACATAAGATTAAAAGGTAATACAATAACATCACGGTGGATCATTATCATGGAATAATTCACTATACGAAGACGATATGACCAGTGTTGTATCGGGGACTGTATTGCACAACACTTAGCCACTTATTATGACATGATACAGCATAAGAACACACTGGTTGTGTTCTTAACTAATAGAAAACATCCCCATGTGAAAATATTTCTAAATATGTATATGTTATAGGTACTTAGTTTTATATTAGTTGTAGCAGTAGTTTGTTAGTTGTAGGCCTATTGTTAGTTTTACAACTTTTCTATGCCGTTTTATTTGTATATCATTGTTATTATTGGACCGTTAGTAATTGCCATATTATTCTTGTTACTAAGTATTGTATTTTTTGGGGGACACTTGAAAACGAGATGGTGCATCTCAATTTTATCCTGCAAAAATAAATGGAATAAATCATTCTAAAAGCTCACTTTTGCAGCCTTTTCAGTTTTCAGAGTTCGGACTGTGTCTCCTTGTGATGTTAGTTTCTCATATAGGTCCATTGGGGTCATATCCCCAGCCCTGTCTCCCAGACAGTCTGTCATCTTCAACTTGGTCAGGACCTAAGAGATACAAGATTGTGTGACACAATTTCATATACAGTAGTTGACGTCAAGTAGCACACAGGCCATTGCATTAGTTAACAAGCTATCTAGTGTGTCTTGTCATAAGATGACATTTTGCATGGTAAAGATAAGGCCAGGGTTTTCAGTTCCCTGTGCTAGAGAAAGTAGCTAGCTAATCTTGGTTAACTCAGAACTAAAATCTCCGAAATTTGTTCAGTAGTTTGTCCACTAAAATGACTAGCTACCTAATGTATGGGGTATTTAAAATCAACAAAACACACATTGCTGTCAGGGGTGGTTTGAAATCATTTCCACAATGAACAGCAATAGATATCTAGTTTTTCCTATGGTCCATGAAGCCACCTGAACAGAAAGGAAGGTTTAAGGTGCATATGTTGTGATTCAAGAACCTCTCTATCTCCACTGCTAAAGCTAGCTTAGCATGGTGGTTAGCCCATATGTTTGCCATAACGTTGTTCTGATCTACTCTACCACGCCATGACAGTGGCTTTCGGTTTGATAGGATGTTTTTTTTTTAAATAAACACGAGTACATCAAAGGAAATATTCAAAATAGTTTCGATTTTGAAATATTCCAAATGTTTCAAAATAATTCAAATGCACGCACCTTTCAGATTCTATGACGCCGGTAAAATCAACTCATTCCACTTGCATCAGCCTGCTTGTTGGCTGGGAAGTGTTCAGGGCAAATGTATCCCCTCACAAACAAGTAGTTGATCTATTCAGTTCCACTGTGAATTTATTTACCGTAATAAGAGAGGTTATAATATTGTTGTCATGTCAAAGAGAAAATCCAGTTACTTTGAATGAGAAGGACATAAAGAGAAATGCGTAAACGACAATGTAAGTCTGTTTAAAACGTCGACGGTGCTTGTCGGAATTGTGTTGGTTCCGACTGACTGATTTCAAAATAAAAGTTGTCAAAAAGGTTGTGCGCTAATGTAAAGAGCTTGAGATATAATTCCAACTTTTATTTCGAAGATGTGGATCAATGGGTTCCTGCACAGGCTTCACACATTTGGAACGGGACAAAATTGATGACCTACATACATTTACTGTACTTTCTCCTGAACCACTGAATTGTAAAGTAGCGTTAGCTACTGCGATTATCCCCCGTCATGGTACTAGTGACATATCTGTTGTAGTGGCATATATGCTATAGACACAGGAAGATATTGCTATGCAGCTTCTTGGTTGAGTTACAAAGCTAGCTAACTACTGTGGCTAACCATAGAGCCAAATATTTTTATAACTAACCAATAGCTCATTTTTCGACTATCTGTGATGGAGCTGTTGTGCCTGGCTTCAGCGCGTAGCCAGCTTGCGGGTTCATGTTCGCTAATGCTAAGTGTGTAGCCGTAAATGCAATATGGGTGCATCCACGTTTTGAACTGGGAAATCCCGTCAAAACGTCTTTAGAAGCATTGTGATTGTTTTGCTAATAAAAAAGTACATTCGGATCTGCTTTAACTTTATAAATCAAAAGGAAGATGAGCAGAATCCATTTTGTATCAACAATTTGTTTTTAGTTCTTACCATAAACAGAGTTGTCCACTATCAATGACCCGTTTGACAGTTTTTTCTCTCAGTCTAATGTGGCAAATACCACCTTCCTACTTGGTTATGAACGCAGCGTAATAGCCAGCTAGCTAACTAAGGTGAATGGGTTAATGGACAGAGGGGATTCTTCTTTAAGATTGGGTTGGCGGATCGCATCCACATTTTAGGTGCATACATTTAAAAAAATGTTTTAATGTATTTGTCACATGCGCCAAATAAAATAGACATAGATCTTACAGTGAAATGCTTACTTACAAGCCCTTAATCAACAATGCAGTTTTAAGAAAATCCCTCCAAAAAGTAAGAGAGAAGAATAACAAATCATTAAAGAGCAGCAGTAAATAACAATAGCGGGGCTATATACAGGGGGTACCCGTACAGAGTCAATGTGTCAATGTGCGGGAGGAACCGTGTCGGGGTAACAGGTAATTATGTACATGTAGGTAGAGTTATTAAAGTGGCTATGCATAGATCAAATCAATTTTATTTATATAGCCCTTCGTACATCAGCTGATGTCTCAAAGTGCTGTACAGAAACCCAGCCTAAAACCCCAAACAGCAAGCAATGCAGGTGTAGAAGCACGGTAGCTAGGAAAAACTCCCTAGAATGGCCAAAACCTAGGATGAAACCTAGAGAGGAACCAGGCTATGTGGGGTGGCCAGTCCTCTTCTGGTTGTGCGGGGTGGAGATTATAACAGAACATGGCCAAGATGTTCAAATGTTCAAAAATGACCAGCATGGTCAAATAATAATAATCACAGTAGTTGTCGAGGGTGCAGCAAGTCAGCACCTCAGGAGTAAATGTCAGTTGGCTTTTCATAGCCGATCATTAAGAATATCTCTACCACTCCTGCTGTATCTAGAGAGTTGAAAACAGCAGGTCTGGGACAGGTAGCACGTCCGGTGAACAGGTCAGGATTCCAGAGCCTCAGGCAGAACAGTTGAAACTGGAGCAGAGTATAACAGAATATAACCATGTACTCAATGTAACAGTTGCTGAATGATAAATGATGTTAGACCTTCTGAATATCTCTTCACCCTAGACATGTATGTGACATAGGCTTTGTCCTCAATCCTCTGACAGGTTTTTCACTTATGTCAAACATAGTTGTCCGAGAGGTGTCAGTGAGGGAGGGCAATATGTTTAGGTATCATATTGAGATTGACATTATAAGGGTTTATGATGTTTAGTTCATTGTTTTATTATTTTTCTTGTATTCTACATAACTGAGATGGCCTTGCCCGAGGTTAAGAAATGCACATGCTTTAACACTATATGTGAAAGGAGATGTTTGGTCCTGACTCACCAATGTGAATGAGAAACTGGAGATAAAATTGTTAAAATGGATGAGAGGTAGATTGCAAACCAGGTGTGACAAAGACAAAACAAATGGAAAATGAAAAGTGGATCGGCGATGGCTAGAAGGCCGGTGACGTCGAAGTCGTGACAACAAGTTAACAAAAAAGTTGTGACAACAAGTTAACAAAAAATTCTGATGACATAGTAAAACAAAAGAAACAAAAAACTAAAACCTTTATGTTAACCTCTCTGGGATCGTTCGGGACGCTAGCGTCCCACCTCGCCAACAGCCAGTGAAATTGCAGGGCGCCAAATTCAAAACAACAGAAATCTCATAATTAAAATTCCTCAACCATAAGTATTTTACACCATTAAAGATACACTTCTCGTTAATCCAACCACAGTGTCTGATTTCAAAAAGGCTTTTCGGCGAAAGCAGAACATATTAGGTCAGCAACTAGTCACAGAAATCATTCAGCCATTTTCCAAACAAAGGGAGGTGTCACAAAAAGCAGAAATATAGATAAAATTAATCACTAACCTTTGACGATCTTCATCAGATGACACTCCCAGGACTCAATGTCACACAATACATGTATGTTTTGTATGATCAAGTTCATATTTGTATCCAAAAACCTTAGTTTACATTGGCGCCATGTTCAGAAATGCCTCCAAAACATCCGGAGAAATTGCAGAGAGCCACATCGAACAACAGAAATACTCATCATAAACTTTGATGAAAGATACATGTTTTACATAGAATTAAAGATAAACTTGCTCTTAATGCAACCGCTGTCAGATTTCAAAAAAGCTTTACGGCAAAAGCACAGTATTCAATCATCTGAGAACAGCGTTCAGCCACAAAAGTAAGCCATACAGTTACCCGCCAAGTTGTGGAGTCAAACAAAGTCATAAATAGCATTATAAATCTTCAATTACCTTTGCTGATCTTCGTCAGAATGCACTCCCAGGACTCCCACTTCCACAATAAATTTATGTTTTGTTCGATTGCGTCCATATTCCAAATAGCTCAGTTTTGTTCGCGCATTTAGTTCACTATTCCAAAGGCACAATGCGCGAGCGCAAAATCCAGACGAAAAGTCAAAAGAGTTCCATTACAGTTTGTAGAAACATGTCAAACGATCTTTACAATCAATCCTTTTTATAATAAATCTTCAATAATATTCCAACCGGACAATAGCGTATTCATTACAGAGGAAAAAGAAGGAACGGCGCGCCTGCGTGACCGCATAGTAAACAACTGATTGGCCACAGCCCAGTCCACTTGTTGAAACAGCTCTTATTCGACCCCCTTCCACAATAGAAGCCTCAAACAACTTTCTAAAGACTGTTGACATCTGCTGGAAGCCTTGGGAAGTGCAATATGGCCACATAGACACAGCATATTGGATAGGTAATCACTTAAATTAAACTACAAACCTCAGATTTCCCACTTCCTGGTTGAATTTGTCTCAGGTTTTCACCTGCCATATGAGTTCTGTTATACTCACAGACATCATTCAAACAGTTTTAGAAACTTTAGAGTGTTTTCTATCCAATACTACTAATAATATGCATATATTAGCATCTGGGACAGAGTAGCAGGCAGTTCACTCTGGGCACGTTATTCATCCAAGCTACTCAATACTGCCCCCCCTGTCACCAAGTTAACCCAAGCTATTATCCAGTAAGTTCTAACAACCTCCCTATCAAAGGATACTTAGAGATAAGGTTTCCAGAGCTTCCCTAGGCCTAATACTTTTAAACAGTGCCCCCAACCCTCACCGTTCAAAAGCAACTCTCTCTTGCTATATCCAAATCATAACTAAATCATTTAATGAATTATCCAACCCAAATTCAGAATAACAGTCCTTAGTTAACTCAAATTCAACCTTCTCAACTTAGCACACATCATCCCTATTAAAATGTACATTTATAAACAAACCCTTTTAGTGCCAGTATTAACTATTCTCATTACAGCCCCCCTTTGTCCCTGTTTTCCCGTCATAAGTGGCCTGGTAATGAAAGATCAGTATCTCAATGCATATTTAGTCCAAACTGTTGGCAGTGTGTAGACTCAGATAGAAGTGATAATCACTGTCGTATTGCTTCACCTTTGTCGCTCTTTCTCCAGCCGGTTAGAGAGGGGTTTGAGGTTTACACACACTGTGGTCAAAGGATTCCAACCATGCGTTAAGACACAATCTGACGTCACCGTCTATGATAACTCCTTTATTCTACTGGCGACCTCTCGGAAGAGTTACCAGATCATGAAGTTATCACCCTAACCCCTCCTAGAATCCCACACTCCATAAATCCCAATCTGGTGAAATTTGTATGGAAACAAAAACAAAAAACAAAATCATCAATACATTTATCACAATCCATTTGGAGTAACTGTCATCCCTTATTGACATATATTTTCCCTTCTATATGCAGACTGAACAAAGTACATATTATATAGATTTACCCAAAGACCAGGACCCCAGGGAACGGGTCATTTTCCCTATGAACATGTGATTCAAAAACATCATAAAAAATAAACGGATTCGAATAACTAATCAACTTTAGAATTAATTTGTTTTATAAGTCCCTAAGGAAATAATAGTATCTCAAAGTAATGGTGCAATTTGAATTTGAATTTGAAACTGGTGTTTTTCATTCATTTTCTAATGAAATCCCACCGGTTTCGATCATTTCTAGTGAGATTGATCAGGCCTCATCAGAAAGTGAGGATACAGGGCATTCGACACCATTGGGGCGGCAGGGTAGCCTAGTGGTTAGAGCGTTGGACTAGTAACCGGAAGGTTGCGAGTTCAAACCCCCGAGCTGACAAGGTACAAATCTGTCGTTCTGCCCCTGAACAGGCAGTTAACCCACTGTTCCCAGGCTGTCATTGAAAATAAGAATTTGTTCTTAACTGACTTGCCTGGTTAAATAAAGGTAAAAAAAAAAAAAAAAAAAATTAAAATATTTCCTCTCCCTTTTCTTTCCATGACCTTCCGAAACCATTTAAAAACATTTCAAAACGTTTCCATCCTACTGCATACCCATTTTAAAACTGAATTGAAAATAAACAATCCGAAAACCCCTTTCCAGTAATCTTTTCAGTTTAACATGTTGCATTAGGTTAGTAAAATACAAAACTGTTATTTAACAAATGTAGACCCTTCAAAAAGTTGATGCTGTCTAATCAGCTTGACAGTCAATACTAATTTCATTCTACTTGTATTACTGGACACTGCTCCACGTAATGGAAACCAAGCCACAATAATCAAAAATTGTCAAAGAATGTTTCTCATACCTCTACTTCAAATGTCCCACTACCTCCTTGCTTTCAACCGCAGCTAATCTTTTTTTACAATCTCAATGCTCAATCTCTATACTCATCCTTTACCCTTGTATTGAAACCTCATATTTTCAAATGACTAAAATATCGCATCGTTAGAGTGCTATATAAAAAGGCACTAATAACATATTACCATTCAGATACTCATTACGTTTACACCAATCCTCCTTATCAATGACTATATTTTTATCACTAACCACAGCTTCAAACTCATTAAACATCTATTATTTTAAGATTAACCTGAAAATACATCAGCCAATTCTTAATCAAGCCAAACAATTCAAATTCAAAATTCTTCATTTCCAATTGACTGTCTTTTGTTACCTTCACTAGTCTACATCTCTTCCCTTAACTTAATCAGAGTTTGTTCTGACACTATAATAGGGAGAATTGTTGATCTACCATCAGCTGTTAGACAAACTGGAGCTGTCATTGGAATTAGCTGTGTTTGTCCTGAGAATCCTATATTTTTGGCATATTTTCCAGACATTGGGAGATGAGAGGCATAATTTGGACTTACACATGTGTAAGTGGCTCCAGTATCTGTCATCGTGGGTGTGCCTCTGTTCTCTCTTTGAACCTGCAGCATAGGTTCTTGATCAGCTGACCTTCCCCTGTAGGATTCTCCGGGCATCCCTAGTATCCCTGATTAGGCCCCGCCCATGGGTTCACAGGGCCCTGTGGTTGTCTCTGATTGTTTTGCCAACCACCACAATGTTCATAAACTAACTAAAACATTTTAAAGTTAATTTTAGGTTTAGTAACCTCTTTGCTAAATCATTGTTACCCCTCCCTTCTATAATACACACCTTCTATTAACTATTTTCCAAGGTTGGGCTACCCACTTCCCCGGATAATAATTCATTAGTCACGGCACTAATTATACCTTGTCTTAGAACCTATACTATACTATGTCTGCAAATGTATTACTGGAGAATACGGATGACTTAATGTCTTATTCTAGTAAATCACCTCAAATATCACTATTATTGATAACCCACGTTACCAAAATCATTCACAAAAAAAAGCTCAATTTTAGTCTCATCTGTCCAGAGTACCTTCTTCCATATGTTTGGGGAGTCCCCCACACATGCCTTTTGGTGAACACCAAATGTGTTTGCTTATTTTTTTTCTTTAAATGGCTTTTTCTGGCCACTCTTCTGTAAAACCCAGCTCTGTGGAGTGTACGGCTTAAAGTTGTCCTATGGACAGATACTCCAATCTCCACTGTGGAGCTTTGCAGCTCCTTCAGTGTTATCTTTGGTCTCTTTATTGCCTCTCTGATTACTGCCCTCCTTGCCTGGTCTGTGAGTTTTGGTGGGTGGCCCTCTCTTGGCAGGTTTGTTGTGGTGCCATATTCTTTCCAATTTTTTATAATGGATTTAATGGTGCTCTGTGGGATGTTCAAATTTTCTGATATTTTTTTATAACCCAACCCTGATCTATACTTCTCCACAACTTTGTCCCTGACCTGTTTGGAGAGCTCCTTGATCTTCATGGTGCTGCTTGCTTGCTTGCTTGCTTGCTTGCGCTGCTTGCTTGCGCTGCTTGCTTGCTTGCGCTGCTTGCTTGCTTGCTTGCTTGCGCTGCTTGCTTGCTTGCGCTGCTTGCTTGCTTGCGCTGCTTGCTTGCTTGCGCTGCTTGCTTGCTTGCTTGCGCTGCTTGCTTTGTGGTGTTGGAGACCCTGTGGCCTTTCAGAACAAGTTGATATATACTGAGATCATGTGACACTTAGATTGCACACAGGTGGACTTTATTTAACTAATTACGTGACTTCTGAAGGTAATTGGTTGCACCAGATCTTATTTAGAGGCTTCCTAACAAAGGGGTGAATTTTTTGAAACATTTTTTTTTTTTCATTTCACTTCACCAATTTGGACTATTTTGTGTATATCCATTACATGAAATCCAAATAAAATTCAATTTAAATTACAGATTGTAATGCAACAAAATAGGAAAAACGCCAAGGATGAATACCTTTTGCAAGGCACTGTATCATTTACACTCCCCTCTCCTAGTGCATGATCAAATGTGTCCTTCCTGCCAGGCCACACTTAAGTGACGTCCCAGGAAGGTTGTGCAATCCCTCCCCACCAAGGACAGGCAACTTTCACACCCACTTTCACACTTTTACTCACGTTTTTTCCTAAAACGACCTGCAAATTCAGCCCCTCCCGGATACACTTCCCCCAACACAAGTAGGCGTTATTATACAGGATTTTTCACCTACCAAAACAGACCTTTGCCAAATCGGGTCAAAGCGTTACCGTAGGCTACACACTCACCCAGGCAGACCTTCGCTAAATTGAGCCGAAGCGTCATTGTGAGTGCCCTACCCAATTCAGACCTCCGCTAAATCGAGTCAGAGCGTTATCGTAGGATTTTCCTATTCATTTGTGCTGACCATGCAGACAGACAGCCGCCACTCCAAAGTGAATCAAGCACACCAGCCAGCAGGGCAAACAGATGCACTGAACCAGACTGAATAAATTCTCCAGATGAGCTGCACAGCAAGCCTGATGAACTGAATGACTCATCCAACTCGGAGGCCAACATCATTTTAGAGAATTTGGCAGTACGTCCAACCGGCCTCACAACAGCGGACCATGTGCATGGTGTAGTGTGGGCTAGTGGTTTGCTGATGTCAACATTGTGAACAGAGTGCCCCATGGTGGCGGTGAGGTTAAGGTATGGGCAAGCATAAGCTACGCACAACAAACGCATTTACATTTTATCGGATGGCAATTTGAATGCGCAGAGATACCGTGAAGAGATCTTGTTGTGACATTCATCCGCCACCATCACCTCATGTTTCAGCATGATAATGCACAGCTCCATGGGGCAGAAGGTAGCCTAGTGGTTAGAGCGTTGGACTTGTAACCAGTAGGTTGCAAGATCAAATCCCCAAGGTAATAATCTGTCATTCTGCCCCTGAACAAGGCAGTTAACCCGCTGTCATTGAAAATAAGAATTTGTTTTTAACTGACTTTCCTAGTTAAATAAAGGTAAAATATATATTTTTTAAATGTCACAAGGATCTGTACAAAATTCCTGAGTGTACAAAACATTAGGAACACCTGCCTTATTGCGTTGCACCTCCCTTTGCCCTCAGAGCAGCCACAATTCGTCGGAGCATTTACAAGGTATCGAAAGCATTCCACAGGGATGCTGGCCCATGTTGACTCCAATGCTTCCCACAGTGGAGTCAAGTTGGCTGGATGTCCTTTGGGTGGTGGACCATTCTTGATACACACAGGAAACTGTTGAGGGTGAAGTGTTGCGTTTCTCGACACACTCAAACCGGTGTGCCTGTCACCTATTGCCATATCCCTTTTCAAAGGCTCTTAAATCCTTTTTTCTTGCCCTTTCACCCTCTGAATGGCACACATACACAATCCATATCTCAATTGTTTCTTAAGGCTTGAAAATCTGTATTTAACTTGTCTCCTCCCCTTCGTCTACACTGATTTGCAGTGAATTTAACGGGTGACATCAAAAGAGGATCATAGCTTTCACCTGGTCCGTTTATTTCATGGAAAGAACAGATGTTCCTAATGTTTTGTACCCTCTATAAAGAATAGATTTTAGACTGGTGTGCTATACTTCACTCCAGCAGGTGTCACTCTAATAGTGTCTCTTATTAAATTATTGCTTATCCAGTGTGGATGGAATTAGGGAGGGAATTGCAGATGGACAGAGTTTGTAGTAGGATTATTTGAAACGGTTCTATACCGGTCTCTGTGTTCTTTAATTGACATCGCACAAGGTTCTGGGGAAAGGACAATGACCTCACTAGTGGCCTATGAGGATTCTGACCAGGATGAGGAGGAGGACGAGGCGCTCCCTCCGCTTGCCAACTCTCCCATGGATGATATCAGGCCGTCCCAAAGAAACCAGAAATCATTGGGTTCTAACTTCCATGGACCATTACACAGCCCTCCACTACAAACAACTTGAATAGGACAATGCGTTGGTGGTGGTGGGACAGTGTTAGAACATCACAGGGAGAATTATCCCCCTCCGTTGGGTCTCTCAGCGATGGTGGATAGCAGTTCAAACTCAAAACCATACCCTACTCTCCAACTCCATGATCATGTTAATTCGACAACAGTGAGGAGGCATCAGGCTGCAGCACTTGGTGTCAGGCCATACATTCCCCAGAGGTTGGCCACACCAGGAGAGAGAGAAGAACCAACGTCTTTGGAAACCAACGTCATGTCTGACAGGTCCCCTGTCTCCAGGTTACTGACCATCTCCTAGTGTCTGCCTCCATGGACAAGACTGTCAAGGTAACTGTGAGGATAAGGATGATGACGATGGTAATGGATGTGGCAAAGTGTGTGTGTGTCTGTATCTGTCTGTCTGTGTGAGCGAGTGCTCCATGTTTTTGGTCATACGCGTGGTAGCATAAATCATAGCCGACACACGACATCATTTCAGACTTGTGTCAGTCCGAGGGGCAGGTAAGTGGGCAATCACAGTGTACAGGTTATCTGACATTCAATTGAAGTGGCTCAGTGGTAATCTGGATGATAACCCCCTTGCAGTGAGATGAAGACAGACAGAGACATGCTGCCTTTAGAAACACCTGTGTCACTGTCAGAACAATGTGTGTCAGGACCCATGGGCTACCCTTTCCTGCACTCCTCCATACCACATTTCACCAGGGTTGTATTCATTAGGCACCAAATGGAGGAAAACGGAATGAAACCTGGAAGGACTAGCTGAACTTTACCAATAAGAAAAATGTATTTCTGTTTCCTGTTGCAAAACATTTTTCTCCCGGCTTGTGCCATCAAACCCACAAACCCTTGTAACTTATCCAGAACACCACACGCCTGCCTGGTGTTCAACGTTCCCAAGTTCACCAATGCCACCCTGCTCCTCCCCACACTCCACTGGCTTTCAGTCAAAGCGCGCATCCACTACAAGACCATGGTACTTGCCTATGGAGCAGCAAGAGGACTGCCCCTCCCTACCTTCAGGCTATGCTCAAACCCTACACCACAACCCGAGCACTCCGTTCTGCCACCTCTGGTCTCTTAGCCCTCAAACCCCTACGGGAGGGCAGCTCCCGCTCTGCCCAGTCAACGCTCTTCTCTGTTCTGGCACCCCAATGGTGGAACCAGCTTCCCCCTGAAGCTAGGACAGCAGTCCCTGCCCATCTTCTGAAAATCGTCTGAAAACCTACCTCTTCAGAGAGTATCTTAAAAACTCCCTCAGCCCCTCCCCTTGGAAAGCCCTCCACCTTTCCCCCATTAAATAAAATGAATAAATAACACCCTTGCCTTCCGTTAACTAACACCCCCCCCCCTCCTACTATCACTGACTTTGCTGGTAGCTACCATACATATTCAAAAGTATGTGGACACCTGCTCGTCGAGCATTTCATTCCAGTGTCATGGGCATTAATATGGAGTTAGACCTTGCTGCTATAACAGCCTCCACTCTTCTGGGAAGGCTTTCCACTAGATGTTGGAACATTGCTGCAGAGACTTGCTTTCATTCAGCCACAAGAGCATTAGTAAGGTGGGGGACTGATGTTTGGCGATTAGGCCTGGCTCGCAGTCGGCGTTCCAATTCATCCCAAAGGTGTTCCATGGAGTTGAGGTCAGGGCTCTGTGCAGGCTAGTCAAGTTCTTCCACACCGATCTAAACAAATAATTTCTGTATGGACCTCGCTTTGTGCACAGGGGCATTGTCATACTGAAATAGGAAAAGGCCAACGAAGTTGGAAGCACAGAATCATCTAGAATGTCATTGTATGCTGTATAGCGTTAAGATTTCCCGCCACTGGAACTAAGGGGCCTAGCTCAAACCATGAAAAACAGCCCCAGACCATTATTCCTAATCCACCAAACTTTATAGTTGGCACTATGTAATCGGGCAGGTAGCGTTCTCCTGGCATCCGCCAAACCCAGATTCATTCATCGAACTGCCAGATGGTGAAGCTGATTCATCATTCCAGAGAATGCGTTTCCACTGCTCCAGAATGGCGGTGAGCTTTACACCACTCCAGACGATGCTTGGCATTGCGCATGGGGAGTGTGGCCTACTACTTTGTGGTTGAGCCATTGCTGTTCCTAGACGTTTCCACTTCAGAATAACAGCTAATTTGGTGGTTTGGTGGAGGAGGAAAAATGGTTTGAGGCTGTTTTTCATGGTTCGGGCTAGGCCCCTTAGTTCCAGTGAAGGGAAGTCTTAACGCTACAGTGTACAATGACATTCTAGACCATTCTGTACTTCCAGCTTTGTGGCAACAGTTTGGGGAAGGCCCGTTCCTGTTTCAGCATGACAATGCCCCCGTGCACAAAGCGAGGTCCATACAGAAATGGTTTGCTGAGATTGGTGTGGAAGAACTATAATCAAATCAAATTGTATTGGTCAACTACACATATTTAGCAGATGTTATTGTGGGTGTAGTGAAAAGCTTGTGTTCCTAGCTCCAACAGTGCAGTAGTACTGTATCTAACAGTGCAGTATTATCTAAAAAATGATTCACAACAATACACACAAATCTAAATGTAAAATAATGGAATTAAGATATATATAAATATTAGATTGATTAACAAAAAAATATATATGTATACAGTATATTTTTATTTTTTAGATTGGCCTGTACAGAGCCCTGACCTCAACACCATGGAACACCTTTGGGATGAATTGGAATGACAACTGCGAGCCAGGACTTATCGCCCGACATCAGTGCCCGACCTCACTAATGCTCTTGTGGCTGAATGGAAGCAAGTCTCCACAGCAATGTTACAACATCTAGTGGAAAGCCTTCCCAGAAAAGTGGAGGCTGTTATAGCAGCAAAGGCGGGACCAACTCCATATTAATGCCCATGATTCTGGAATGAGATATTTGACGAGCAGGTGTCAACATACTTTTGGTCGTGTAGTGTATGTGGTTGTCCCACCTAGGTAACTGTAAATCACTCTGGATAAGAGTGTCTGCTAAATTACTAAAATGCAAATGCAAATTGTATGAGAGCCCCAATGAATAAGACCCTGGAAGTCCAAAACCAGCTATCTATTCATCTTCTCAAAGGTCAAGTGCTGCAGGTGCAGACAACAAAATATTTCAATATTTAGATCCAGAGGAAATTGGGTCCCCCGCACAGTGCCAGAGAGCATTAGCTGCCTGCTATCCAATTGGCTCGGTATAATTAACAATTTAAATATTCATGATGAGTCTTTTCTATTCATTCAGGAGTACAAGTGTACCGCTGCAAGGCTCCCTCCTCCTCTGGCACCTGGCAAACTAGTTTAGAAACAGATGGCACGGCTTGTGAGGTATTCGTGTGTCTGTATCTCGGCATCAAATCAGTTAATGACACTATATTCATATTGGATTCCTTTATCCAATTATTTAAAGAAAACCTATTTGAGGATAGAAATGAATTTACTCAGATCAATATTTATTGTTCGTGTGATAAACGGTCTTAAATGGATCAATCTCACAAATTATTTGAATGGGGCATCCAATTGGAATATGCAATGTGTAAATATTGTAATGTTCATCCAATTAAACCCAAACAAAGACATGAGCCAAGCTGAGGAAGGCGGGACATGACTGTAGGGGACACAGGCAGTTGTGGAAAAAGTAAAGTAAAGTTGCCCTACTAGAGAATTACTTGAGGGAAAGTCAGCAAGTAAAATAGTACTTGAGTAAAAGTCTAAAAGTTTTTAGGTTTAAATATACTTAAGTATCAAAAGTAAAAGTAAAATAAAAATAATTTCTAATTCCTTATATTAAGCAAACCAGATGTTTTTTTTTTGTTGTATTTCCAGAAAGCCAGGGGCACACTCCAACACTCAGACATATTTTACAAATGAAGCATTCATGTTTAGTGATTCTGCAAGAGAAGAAGCAGTAGGGATGACCAGGGATTTTTTTATTGATAAGTGTTTGAATTAGACCATTTTCCTGTCCTGCTAAGCATTCAAAATGTAACAAATACTTTTGGTGACAGGGAAGAGTTATGTTTGTAGCTGTAGACAGTCACCATGGTTACAGTAGTTTTTTTTTTTTTTGCCAGTGTTTAGGTGGATAGCACGAATACCAATTGTATTTTCATTACTTAGAGCACATTAGGAGGCTGATTTTAAAGAATGAGTCATTTACAAGGACTTGAAGTGACCAGTAAAATGGAAAATGTTGCAAACCATCAAGCATTCATTCTCTACAGTACACATGTATACCTACTGTCAGAATGTATGCTTAAGATGGCAGTGTTTCTCTTACAAAGACTAGTATGCGACACTTCTTTAGATGTTACTGTTGCTGTTGTTCATGATAGGGATGGATATAGCGTTGTGTAGTTATTTTACTCCAGTTATTTTCTGCTCTATTTGTGTCTTAATTTTTGCTCAGGCATTCCCTCAAAATGTCCTTATTACGGCTTTAAATTTCCAAAATATTCCCATAAGGTTCTTGGGAATTCTGTTTGGAATAGCTTGTTCCTGGATTGACGTGTCACACATCCTGTTGACTCTCTCTCTCTGTGAAGTATGGGAGCTGTCATGCCTTTCTCGTTTTATGCTCCGTATAGTACAGTACTGTGTTCAATCGTGAAATAGAGGGAGACAGAACTGACTCATACTGTAGATCTTCACAGCCCCTCTGTGGGTGTGGATATGCTAGGGCATAGAAACTTCTCATCTTTCGTTTCGGCCTTCACACAAAGGAGACCAGCCACTCAACTTTAGAACATTGCCCAGGGAGATTAGACCAAAGGGACTGGCAGATGCCTCTGTTATTCTTATCCTTCTCCTTCAACCTCTCATCAACGAGCTGTTTTCACCCACAGGACTGCCGCTGACTGGATGTTTTTTGTTTGTCCATTCTCAGTAAACCCTTAGACACTCGCGTGTGTGTGAAAAGCCCAGAAGGCCGTCTGTTTCTGAGATACTGGAACCGGTGTGCCTGACAGCGACAATCATGCCACACTCAATGTCGCTTAGGTCACTTGTTTTGCCCATTCTAACGTTCAATCGAACAGTAACTGAATGCCTCAATGCCTGTCTGCCTGCTTTCTATCGCAAGCTACGGCCACGTGACTCACTGTAAAGAGGAGTGAACCATTTTCTCAAACGTGGTGGTGTACCTAATAAACTGAGTGTATATCAAGAGCAGTGTGATCCAGATGCAAAAAACATTAAAGGCTTTTACTAACATTATCAGATTTAGCAGCAGAAAAAAGTACATTGTAATAAAAAAATGCGGAAATAGCAAATCCCAACGTTAGAACATAAACTACTATAGACATAAATATGTAGGCTACATAATCCAATATACTGTATTCATCAACATAGATAATGAGAATTTCAAGAGAAGATAATAAAACATTCAATAAGCATGTTAAACATGATATACCCAAACTGTCCCTTTTAATGCAGGCCTGTCAGTTTGTGTTGCATATGTGTTTGTTTGTTTCCCAGCCAAAGTGAGAGGCGAATACAGAGGTTCAGATTGTCCTCTATCCACCTCTAAAGTAATCCACTGCCATCCTAAAGGACTGTGTGGCTCCCTGAGGCTTCCGATGTGGGAGCCAGTAAAGAGGATGTGAGATTGTCTGTGCTGTACACCAGCCCATGGATTTTACTCCGGTTTCTAGGTCGCTGCCAGCTAGCCAGATCATTATCTCAGCGTGATCCTACTAGGTGTGGATTTCCTCCATTAGCTTGATTGCCTTCATGTTGACATTCATTCACTCCGTCTGAAAAGAGCATGTCATTTTTTGGATCTCTTATGCAACTTGTAATAGATGTCACTCAACTGTGGATGTCAAACACCTTGTTAGTAGATGTTTCCTTTCAGATGCCTCAGGCTTAGTATCTTTGCTTTTCCTCTTGGTAAAAAAAAAATAACTGTGTGGAAAGGCATTAACGGCTGTGGCTAGCTTCAGTTCTCTTTAGGTATCGGCTCTTTGTGTGTTCTGAGTCCTGATTGCACTAGATGAGACGGTAGAGCACCTCAAGATGAAAAGAGACGGACAGGACTTATTAAACCAGTGGTCCTGTCATATCATCACAGGGTCTGCCTCTGGCTCACCTGCCCATGACAGCGAAGATCCATCACAAATAGCTCTGGCTGTCCACCAAAGCCGTTAATCTAGGAGGCAGACATGTTTTGTAGCTAGCTGTCCACCAAATGCCAAAGCCGTTGATCGAGGCAGACATGTTTTGTAGTTAGTTTGAGGGTTTGCTTGTGGACTTAATTTAGCATAAAACCCTTGAGCCAATGCGCTCTTGGAGGCAAATGCCTTTTGAAGATGCTTGCTCTACAGTGGATAGTTGTTTTAATATCCCTCCTGCATAAACATTATAGGTAGACTGAGCAATTTGACAGTTGGGGGCTAGCAACTTCCTCTTTAAGAAATCAACAACAACAAAATGGATGCTTCCAGAAAGGGCACATGTTACAATGTGCCAGTAGTGTCCATCTTGGCATATTTGAATCCTGTTGTTATTGTTTATGTTGATGATGATGTCTCTAAGCAGGAAGTTGCCCTGCTCTGTGTGATGTCATAGCCAAAAACGGGTGGTGCAGCTGTAAGGTGTTTACCCTCATCGTTCGAACAACAGAGTTTATTACCATTGTGAGTAGGCCTCTATGTGTTTCAGTGCTAAAATGGTTGTTACACCAGAGGAGGGAAAGAATATGTCCCAACTTGTTGAATAAAAGAACCGAGGCGATCCTTTTTAATGTAGGCCGATTTTATTTGAAGTGAAGAACTGCAAAAGAAACTAATGAGTATCAATGTATTATAGAGCATTTTTCTTTTCCCCCCATGTCATTTCTAGAGAAATTGTCCAGGCTCTGGTAACAAAGACTGAAAGCCCCCATATTGCTGATTATTTAGCCGTAGTGTGAATGCAACACCTTCTTAAAGAACATTAATTTTCTGATACAGAATAATGTGATGAAAAGCCTCTTTGTGCTCTCTCTGTGCCGTGGATGCGAATTCCCATTACAACTGATAAAGTGCCTGACTAATGTCTAATTAACCACTGCACTGTGTTCAAGGGTGTATTCACTAGGAACCAAACAGAACCAAACACTAAGAACCAAACGGTGAGAGCCCTACTTGAATTTGTCCAATAAGAAACTCTTGTTTTCGTAGGAAAATATGTTGCTACGGTGTTCACTAATGAATACACCCCATGTGCTACAGATTTGGGAATGTGCAGAGAGTGGGTGGTGCCTAATGGTATACTCCTCCCACTCACGGGCGGTGCGAGATGCCTGTTGGTTCCCCTGTGGGCGACGCCTCCTCACTGGCTTCTTTGACAACCCAGCCATGGTAACTGCAGTGGAGACAGGTGAGCAATGCTCTCTGTGGAACAATGGAAGTCACTGGTATTTTATATTAGTGGCAAAACATGCCTTATTCTAAAATTGATTCAACGTTTTTTCTCTCCGCAATCTACACATTATACCCCATAATGAAAAAGCATTTTAATACATTTTTTGCAAATGTATTAAAAATAAACAACAGAAATATCTTATCTAAATAAGTATTCAGACCCTTTGCTATGAGACTGGAAATTGAGCTCAGGTGCAGCCTGTTTCCATTGATCATCCTTGACATGTTTCTACAACTTGATTCGAGTCCTCCTGTGGTAAATTAAATTGGAAAGGCACACACCTGTCTAGATAAGGTCACACAGTTGACAGTGCATGTCAGAGCAAAAACCAAGCTATGAGGTCAACAGAATTGTCTGTAGAGCTACGAGACAGGATTGTGTCGAGGCACAGATTTGGGGATGGGTACCAAAACATTTATGTAGCATTGAAGGTCCCCAAGAAGTGGCCTCCATCATTCTTAAATGGAAGAAGTGTGGAACCACCATGACTTATCCAAGAGCTGGCCACCCGGCCAAACTGAGCAATCGGCACTGAAAGGCCTTGGTCAGGGAGGTGACCAAGAACCCAATGGTCACCCTGACAGTGCTCTAGAGTCCCTCTGTGGAGATGGGAGAACCTTCCAGAAGGACAACCATCTCTGCAGCATTCCACCAATCAGGCCTTTATGGTAGATTGGCCAGACGGAAGCCACTCCTCAGTAAAACAGCCCACTTGGAGTTTTCCAAAAGGCACCTAAAGACTCTCAGACCATGAGAAACAAGATTCTCTGGTCTGATGAAACCAAGATTGAACTCTTTGGTCTGTATGCCAAGCGTCACGTCTGGAGGAAACCTGGCACCATCCCTACCGTGAAGCATGGTGGTGGCAGCAGGGACTGGGAGACTGGTAAGGATAGAGGAAACAATGAATAGAGACAAATGCAGCCAAATCCCTGATGAGAACCTGCTTCAGAGTGCAAAACAACCTTAGACTGAGGAAGATTTACATTCCAACAAGACAACGGCCCCAGGCATTAAGCAAAGCAACGGTGGGATGGCTTCAGAACAAGAATGTGAAAGTTCTTGAGTGACTTGAAAGTCTTTGGAAAGACTTGAGGATTGCTGTTCAGCTCCGCTCCCCATCTAACTTAACAGAGCTTGAAGACATTTGCAAGGAAAAATAGCTGAAAATATCCCTAATTAAGATGTGCAAATCTGATACAGACATACCCAAGGCTACTCAAAGCTGACACAGGCATACCCAAGGCTACTCAAAGCTGTAACACAGACATACCCAAGGCTACTCAAAGCTGACACAGACATACCCAAGGCTACTCAAAGCTGTAACACAGACATACCCAAGGCTACTCAAAGCTGACACAGACATACCCAAGGCTACTCAAAGCTGATACAGGCATACCCAAGGCTACTCAAAGCTGACACAGGCATACCCAAGGCTACTCAAAGCTGACACAGACATACCCAAGGCTACTCAAAGCTGACACAGACATACCCAAGGTTACTCAAAGCTGACACAGACATACCCAAGGCTACTCAAAGCTGACACAGACATACCCAAGGCTACTCAAAGCTGACACAGACATACCCAAGGCTACTCAAAGCTGTAACACAGACATACCCAAGGCTACTCAAAGCTGACACAGACATACCCAAGGCTACTCAAAGCTGACACAGACATACCCAAGGCTACTCAAAGCTGTAACACAGACATACCCAAGGCTACTCAAAGCTGTAACACAGACATACCCAAGGCTACTCAAAGCTGACACAGACATACCCAAGGCTACTCAAAGCTGACACAGACATACCCAAGGCTACTCAAAGCTGTAACACAGACATACCCAAGGCTACTCAAAGCTGTAACACAGACATACCCAAGGCTACTCAAAGCTGACACAGACATACCCAAGGCTACTCAAAGCTGACACAGACATACCCAAGGCTACTCAAAGCTGTAACACAGACATACCCAAGGCTACTCAAAGCTGTAACACAGACATACCCAAGGCTACTCAAAGCTGTAACACAGACATACCCAAGGCTACTCAAAGCTGTAACACAGACATACCCAAGGCTACTCAAAGCTGACACAGACATACCCAAGGCTACTCAAAGCTGACACAGACATACCCAAGGCTACTCAAAGCTGTAACACAGACATACCCAAGGCTACTCAAAGCTGTAACAGAGACATACCCAAGGCTACTCAAAGCTGACACAGACATACCCAAGGTTCCTCAAAGCTGACACAGACATACCCAAGGCTACTCAAAGCTGACACAGTTATACCCAAGGCTACTCAAAGCTGTGACACAGACATACCCAAGGCTACTCAAAGCTGTAACACAGACATACCCAAGACTACTCAAAGCTGTAACACAGACATACCCAAGGCTACTCAAACCTTTAATCGGCACCAAAGGTGCTTCTACAAAGTATTGACTCAGGGCTGTGAATACTTATGTAAATTAGATAGTTCTGTATTTCATTTGCAATACATTTGCAAAAATGTCTAAAAACATTTTTTTCACCTTGTCATTATAGGGCCATTGTGTGTAGATGGGTGAGGGGAAAATATATATTTAATCCATTTTGCATTCAGGCTGGAATAAGTCAAGGGGTATGAATACTTTCTGAAGGCACTGTACCACAGATTCTCCAAGGTCTAACATCTGATTTTGTATATTAGACCATTGAAAAATGCCATATGTGGGGGAAAAAAACTAACCCTAACCCAATTATGGAAAATCGTTAAGACAACTGGCATTTGATAAGTGTGTAGGTGATCAGATTGTGCACTTAAAAACCTTCTAATGGCCAAGGTTAATGGGAAATCTTGTAAAAATCCTCTTTGAAGTGATCCATCCCCTTAATGCATGTTATCCTATTTTCTTAAAAGCTCAGTGCATTTGAAATTGTGATTTTTCCTCTGTTTTTATATATATCTTCACATTATGAGGTTGGAATAATACTGTAAAATTGTGAAAATTATGATAATGCCCTTTTAGTGTAAGAGCTGTTTGAAAAGACTGCCTGAAATCACAGCCTGTTTTGGTAGGATGGAGTTTTGGCATGCCTGGTGACATCGCCAGGCAGTAAATTAGTTAATAGACCAATAAGAAAGAGTTCAACACCTCTGCCAATATCAGCTACTATTCAGTTTTCACCTGCCCCATAGACCAAGATAATCACATTTAATTGTTACCCAGAAAGGATTTGATATTGAGATATGAATGGCTGTGTTGGACCTTTTTAAGTGTGTTTTATCAACTGTAAACACACTTAATTGTTTTCTCAACAAACAAGACACCATTCAGTAGGACAATGTTTTAAAGCTCCCAGTGGTGCTCCATCTCTTAGGCCTCCACATTCATTCCCATGTTGAGTCATCTCTTAGGTCACCACATCCCCATGATGAGTCATCTCTTAGGTCACCACATCCCCATGATGAGTCAACTCTTAGGTCACCACATTCATCCCCATAATGAGTCGCTGCAGTGTGCACCTCCTCTACCCGTGCGGCTGTCCAATCTGCCAATAAAGCCCCTAGATAATTGCTTCACCCTCCCATTAAATACCCTGGTAGCTCGGAGTGGTGATCGATAGCATATCCACAGGCAGAAGCCAGCATGCCCACACACCTCCAACCAACCACCAACCCACAATCACCAGCCTGCTGTGACATCATCTCCTGTTTACCCTTCCTTTTATTGGTAAAATAGTGTATTAACTCAATAAGGGACCAGTGACCCAATGACTGTCCCAGCAAACAGGGGATGTCCTAAGGACATAAGAGGACGTTCTCGTTGGGATTTTAGGGAACGGTATCCCACAGATACTCTGAGAACATTCTTGAAAATAATATAATGTTTACCTCAGTTTAGTTGTGACTTGCAACAGAAAATTACAAAAAGGACTCTTGATGACCATTTGGCATGACCTTTGGGCTCTGTCTGTCAACCTTTCCTTTGGCAGGCCAGAACTCTTGAATACCGGTATGCTGTGCACCTTTATCTGGCAGGCAGGGAGACTAGGCTCCCTTGCAACGCCTGAGAATCCTCAGCCGCAATGGCCCGTAGTACTAGATTTATGTTCGTGGTGATGACGCATTCTGGTGAACGGCCACACCCGAGGTATTGAGATAATTAGAATATCAATGCAGCGGTGTTTGTTATGTCTGCGCTGACAGTCACAAATTCATATATATGTTAATAGCAGAGCTGGGGCAGTGGAGCCGGAGTGGTGTGCTTGTGTTAGGAACATCAGCTCGTAATCAACAGATGTGATTCATAGGCTCTTGATGCTCTTCAATAATGTAGAGGCTCTCAACCGCAACGAGGAAGGCTGGGTTGTTTAGAGGATGGGCCCTCGATCAAAACAGCACAGCTCTTGGCTGTCTGACTGGCTGTTAGAGAATCTGCACTTACATTATCTGAACCTCTGACCTCAATGGTCTAGAGTGAGGTACCTCAACAAATGCTCTGCCATTTATATTCATGCAATGGTACCATGTTTCCACCTTTCAAAGAAATCTTAAGTGTTTCATCCGTCTCAAGAAGCTCTGTCCCATTCATTCAATTTGTTGAGTCCTAAGGCAGTCGTATTTGGCCCACAGAGTGACTGTCACAGTTCAGTAGCGAGAGAGAGAGAGTGAGGGATGGATGGATGGATGGAGGGATGGAGAGTTGAATAAATTAATTTCATTTGAAGGGCATTAGTGAGAAGTGGCAGCTGCTGCTTTGGCTTTTCCAAGCTGTTCATGGGCCAATGGGATTGAAAGCGACTGGCAGAAGACATGCCCGCAGGTATAAGTTTACAACAGGAGCTGTGTAGACTTTGCAGGGCACAGTATATATATATATATATACACAATACAAGTCAAAAGTCTGGACACACCTACTCATTCAAGGGTTTTTCTTTATTTTTACTATTCAGGCCTCTTTCTAGACCACACAAGAAGGACCAACGCGACACCTTCCTGTTTTGTATCCTCAGCAATCTACACATAATACCCCATAATGACAAAGCGAAAACAGGTTTTTAGAAATTGTTGCAAATGTAATTAAAAATTAAGAAGTATTCAGACCCTTTGCTATGTGACTTGAAATTGAGCTCAGGTGCATCCTGTTTCCATTGATAATCCTTGAGCTGTTTCTACTACTTGACTGGAGTCCACCTGTGGTAAATTAAATTGATTGGACATGATTTGGAAAGGCACACACCTGTCTATATAGAGTGCCTTGCGAAAGTATTCGGCCCCCTTGAACTTTGCGACCTTTTGCCACATTTCAGGCTTCAAACATAAAGATATAAAACTGTATTTTTTTGTGAAGAATCAACAACAAGTGGGACACAATCGTGAAGTGGAACGACATTTATTGGATATTTCAAATTTTTTTAACAAATCAAAAACTGAAAAATTGGGCGTGCAAAATTATTCAGCCCCTTTACTTTCAGTGCAGCAAACTCTCTCCAAAAGTTCCGTGAGGATCTCTGAATGATCTAATGTTGACCTAAATGACTAATGATGATAAATACAATCCACCTGTGTGTAATCAAGTCTCCGTATAAATGCACCTGCACTGTGATAGTCTCAGAGGTCCGTTAAAAGCGCAGAGAGCATCATGAAGAACAAGGAACACACCAGGCGGTCCGAGATACTGTTGTGAAGAAGTTTAAAGCCGGATTTGGATACAAAAAGATTTCCCATGCTTTAAACATCCCAAGGAGCACTGTGCAAGCGATAATATTGAAATGGAAGGAGTATCAGACCACTGCAAATCTACCAAGACCTGGCCGTCCCTCTAAACTTTCAGCTCATACAAGGAGAAGACTGATCAGAGATGCAGCCAAGAGGCCCATGATCACTCTGGATCAACTGCAGAGATCTACAGCTGAGGTGGGAGACTCTGTCCATAGGACAACAATCAGTCGTATATTGCACAAATCTGGCCTTTATGGAAGAGTGGCAAGAAGAAAGCCATTTCTTAAAGATATCCATAAAAAAGTGTTGTTTAAAGTTTGCCACAAGCCACCTGGGAGACACACCAAACATGTGGAAGAAGGTGCTCTGGTCAGATGAAACCAAAATTGAACTTTTTGGCAATAATGCAAAACGTTATGTTTGGTGTAAAAGCAACACAGCTGAACACACCATGCCCACTGTCAAACATGGTGGTGGCAGCATCATGGTTTGGGCCTGCTTTTCTTCAGCAGGGACAGGGAAGATGGTTAAAATTGATGGGAAGATGGATGGAGCCAAATACAGGACCATTCTGGAAGAAAACCTGATGGAGTCTGCAAAAGACCTGAGACTGGGACGGAGATTTGTCTTCCAACAAGACAATGATCCAAAACATAAAGCAAAATCTACAATGGAATGGTTCAAAAATAAACATATCCAGGTGTTAGAATGGCCAAGTCCAGACCTGAATCCAATCGAGAATCTGTGGAAAGAACTGAAAACTGCTGTTCACAAATGCTCTCCATCCAACCTCACTGAGCTCGAGCTGTTTTGCAAGGAGGAATGGGAAAAAATGTCAGTCTCTCAATGTGCAAAACTGATAGAGACATACCCCAAGCGACTTACAGCTGTAATCGCAGCAAAAGGTGGCGCTACAAAGTATTAACTTAAGGGGGCTGAATAATTTTGCACGCCCAATTTTTCAGTTTTTGATTTGTTAAAAAAGTTTTAATTATCCAATAAATGTTGTTCCACTTCATGATTGTGTCCCACTTGTTGTTGATTCTTCACAAAAAAATACAGTTATATATCTTTATGTTTGAAGCCTGAAATGTGGCAAAAGGTCGCAAAGTTTAAGGGGGCCGAATACTTTCGCAAGGCACTGTAAGAGCAAAAACCAAGCCATGAGGTCGAAGTAATTGAGCTAGCCGCCCAGCAAAACGGAGCAATCAGGGGAGAAAAGCCTTGGTTAGGGAGGTAATCAAGAACCCAATGGTCACTCTGACAGAGCTCTAGAGTTCCTCTGTGGAGATGTGAGAACCTTCTAGAAGGACAACCATCTCTGCAGCACTCTACTAATCAGGCCTTTATGGTAGAGTGGCCAGACAGAATCCACTCCTCAGTAAAAGGCACATGACAGCCCGCTTGGAGTTTGCCAAAAGTCACCAAAAGACTCTCATGAATGCCAAGCACTTTTGGAGGAAACCTGCTACTATCCCTACGGTGAAGCATGGTAGTGGCAGCATCATGCTGTGGGGATGTTTTTCAGCAGCAGGGACTGGGAGACTAGTCATAATTGAGGCAGAGATGAACGGAGCAAAGAACAGAGAGATCTTTAATGAAAACCTGCTCCAGAGGGCTCAGGACCTCAGACAGGGGCAAAGATTTACCTTCGCCCCTGTCTGACAACGACTCCAAGCACACACCCAAGACAATGCAGGAGTGGCTTCATGACAAGTCTCTGAATGTTCTTGAGTCACCCAGCCAGAGCCCGGACTTGAAACCGATCAAACATCTCTGGAGAGACCTGAATAAAGCTGTGCAGCAATGCGCCCCATCCAACCTGACAGAGCTTGAGAGGATATGCAGAGAAAAATGGGAAAATCTCCTCAAATACAGGTGTGCCAAGCTTATAGCGTCATACTCAGGAAGACTCGAGTCTGTAATCTCTGTCAAAGATGCTTCAACAAAGTACTGACTAAAGGTTCTGAATACTTATGTAAATGTAATATTTCTGTTTTATTTTTAATAAATCTGCAAACATTTCTAAAAACCTGTTTGTCCTTTGTCATTATGTGGTATTGTGTGTAGATTGATGAGGGAAAAACACAATGGACCAATTTTAGATTAAGGCAGTAACTTAACAAAATGTGGGGAAAATCAAAGGGTCTGAATGCTTTCCGAAGGCACTTTATGTATACTGTTTCTAAGAAAGCAATGCTAAGGGTGTGTTGTGTATTAAGATGTTAATAGCCCATGTGCCTCACCCTAATAATTTGGTCCCTTTCCCCCTCATAATGTAGCCTACTGTTCTGAATTGGAGGTGCACATGTAGCCTATAGCCTGCTTGAGAGAAATGTCATCATCAAATATTGTAAGAGCTTTAATTGTCTGCATATATGCCCCCTTTATTTATCCTATGGTTCTGACCTGGTGTACAGGGAGAATACTGCATAACGGCCCATGTTCTGAATTCTGTCGCTGTACATTTCAAAAGTGCTAAACAAATAGTTATATTGACTATGTCCGTCCTAGCTCGCTCATTAATGTCTTAATCCAAATTACAGATGGCCTCTTATGCGCTCGTCGTCCCCTTATGCCATAGTTTGTACATCTCAACTGTCAGTAGAAACCACATTTGTTTAATCAAGTCAGCCATTTCAGCTATGTTTTTTAAAAAGGCAGTAAATGAGGCTGAATTAACTGTTTCGCTGCCAGACAAGGCTCTGCTGATAGCCAGGTGTAGCAGTGGTGGTAAGGATTCACTCCATGGTGCTGAAAAGAAAGCTCTGCTGTTGGGACAGCTGTACGTATGCCCTAACAGTTTGTGGGAACCATTTATCACCATTTTAGTGCAATTCATTTATTGTTTAGTGTTGTGTAGTGGCTTGGCTGGCATGCATCAAAAATATATATTTTTGTTTGCCCCACCAAGATTTACATGGCAAGATCGACATTGCATGTAGGCCAGCGTTGAGGATCAGACAGCTTTTAATGTTCACTGGCTTTATATTAGGAGTTCAGAGACCAGCTCTAGCACAGGAAACGGTCTCCTCCCCTTATCTTCCAACTTCGCTAAGCTAATTAACGTTTCTTAATTAAAACGTGAAAGGCCTTATTTATTATGCAAATGGTTCTGACTTCTCATCATCGCTCCCAAACATTAACTTTGAATCTCAATGACAGATCTAAGATCTCTCCCACATCACCATGGGGGGACAGCCATTAAAGGCAAAGACAGGAAATCCACCCTTCCTGGCCACACGCCAGAAGAAATTTCCCACAAACTTTGCTGATTGTTTCCTGACCGGTAAAAAGTAATGTTTAAAAAAAATATATATATATTATGTTCTTAGAACAGAAGTGAACATTTAGCATGTTCTGGGAACATTTCTTTTTAGGTTGCAGGGTGGTTCTGACAACGTTTACTCTGGTTGCTTGAAAGTTTTTTCCTGGGAGGTTTTATTAACTAATAGGTTTGTTTAAGGTTGTTGACAAATTCTCTTAAAACTTTCACTGAATGCTTCAATAAGACTTTTAATAACACTCCAAGCACAGATAGGACACATGGACATTCATTTCCTTTGACATTAATCATGCAAACACCTATTTTTTATTGTGACACAGCATCAGTGAGATTCTGTTCTCTATCTATGGAATTAGTCCACTACTCCATTTTTTTACGCATACAAAGCTGTCCTTTTTAGTGTATTCAAATTGACCCCATTTCAAAGGTCAAGTGTGACCAATTAGTGGGCGCGGCCAACACACCTGGACACACTAAAAAGATTAGAGGATAAAGGGAGTTTTGTTTCCACGAGGAAACCTGTAAGAAATGTTATGCTGAAGTATTGAAATTCTATTGAACTATTTGAGAACTTTCCCAATGTCAAACCAGTTGGAGAACGTTCCTAGAACATTACCAAAATGTTAATTAAATGCAACCATGTTCAAACGTTTTGGAAATGTTCTATTAAAGTAATGAAATACCAAGAAAATAACGTTTTTTTTTTTGTCAAGTTCTTTTAATGTGCTGAGAATGTTCCAAAGCCAAGAAACTATCCTGCACAGAAAGTTGTGGGAAGGTTGTATACAAAATAACCATAGGACAACCCCACTCTCACCAAGCTCTAAGAAACATATGGTTCTCAGAACGTTATGTGCTAGCTGGGAAGAGAGTCCCTTGTCTCTAGTTATTTTCTATATTCATGCTCGCCTTGACTGACAGCTGTTTGAAGTGCCTATGCCAAGCAACTTTGATGCAATGAGCAGTATTGCAGTAAAATCATCTCTCAAGCAAATTTGTTGATACACAAAGCAACTCAAACAACATTGAATCAATGATAAAAAATAAAAAAATGTATACATCTCCCGTTTGGCATGTTTGAGGTGATGTAGTTCACAGCAGCACTGACGGATGTGTTGACTTGACAACTGGATCTGAGTTTTGAACGACCCTTCCCCCCGTTTTGTTCCATGCCAGCTGAAGACCTAACTACCCAGTAACAAGCTAACACCAGATATAGAAACACTCAGTGCCTTCAGAAAGTATTCATACCCCTTGACGTATTCCACGTTTTGTTGTGTTACAGCCTGAATTCAAAATGGATTAAATATATTTTTTTCACCCATCTACATGTAACGGATGTGGAACGGCTAGCTAGTCAGCGGTGGTGCGCGCCAAATAGCGTTTCAATCGGTGACGTCCCTTGAATTTTCACATTTACATAAGTATTCAAACCCTTTACTCAGTACTTTGTTGAAGCACCTTTGGCAGCGATTACAGCCTCAAGTGTTCTTGGGTATGACACTACAAGCTTGGCACACCTGTATTTGGGGAGTTTCTCCCATTCTCTGCAGATCCTCTCAGGCTTTGTCAGATTGGATGAGGAGTGTTGCTGCACAGCTATTTTCAGGTCTCTCCAGAGATGATCGATTGGGTTCTAGTCTGTGCTCTGGCTGGGCTACTTAAGGACATTCAGAGACTTGTCCCGAAGCCACTCCTGCTTTGTCTTGGCTGTGTGCTTGTTGGATGGTGAACCTTCGCCCCTGTCTGAGGCCCTGAGCGCTCTGGAGCAGGTTTGCATCAAGGATCTCTCTGTACTTTGCTCCGTTCATTTCTGCCTCGATCCTAACTAGTCTCCCGGTCCCTGCCGTAGAAGAACATCACCACAGCATGATGCTGCCACCACCATGCTTCACCGTAGGGATGGTGCCAGGTTTCTTCCAGATGTGACGCTTGGCATTCAGGCCAAAGATCAGTCTTGGTTTCATCAGACCAGAGAATCTTGTTTCTCATGATCTGAGAGTCTTTAGGTGCCTTTATGCAAACTCCAAGCGGGTCATTAGTCATGTGCTTTTTATTGAGGAGTGGCCACTCTACCATAAAGGTCTGATTGGTGGAGTGCTACAGAGATGGTTGTCCTTCTGGAAGGTTCTCCCATCTCCACAGAGGAACTCTAGAGCCCTGTCAGAGTGACCATCAGGTTTCTTGGTCATCTCCCTGACAATATATGGAAAAAGAAGAGGAATACTTTCCGAAGGCACTGTAAGCAATAAAACAATTATTCGCAAATCTATCAGTTCACAGCCAGCTTGTGTGTGCTTGTGTGTGTGTGTGTGTGTGTGTGTGTGTGTGTGTGTGTGTGTGTGTGTGTGTGTGTGTGTGTGTGTGTGCGTGTGTGTGTGTGTGTGTGTGTGTGTGTGTGTGTGTGTATGTGTGTGTGTGTGTGTGTTTTTGTTTTTGTTCAACAAAACAAGATTTTCTGTTTTATCTTCAAGAAGATTCTGCGTTCCAGAAAGGTGGTCGTTCGGAATCTCAAGCCAGATGACAGTTGTCCACAGACAGAGAATATTCTCTCCACGAACGCTTGGGATGCATGGGTAGAAAGCAGATCCAGTGCCACGGGCCACAGCTTTGGATACACAGCCATCCTTGAAACTGGAGAGGTGATTCTGTAAACATTTTTATTTATTATTTATTTTAATTTCACCTTTATTTAACCAGGTAGGCTAGTTGAGAATAAGTTCTCATTAACAACTGCGACCTGGCCAAGATAAAGCAAAGCAGTGCGACAAAAGCAACAACACAGAGTTACACATAAACAAAGGTACAGTCAAAAACACAAAAGAAAATAAAAATTGAAAAATGTATGTACAGTGTGTGCAAATGTAGAAGAGTAGGGAGGTAGGCAATAAATAGGCCCTAGAACGCATGCAGGTAATGAGGCAGTGATGTCCCCCTTTACCTCTTCCAGGTATTTCCACAGCTCACACAGAGTACTTAATGCCCTGCCAGGTTGACCCTCCGGCTAGACGGTGACCTTAGACACAATCTTCGATGCGAGGAAGCTATATTCCTAAACAATCTGGTCGAGAAGCTTGCTGGATTAATCGGGCTGGCATCTCCCTGGCATCCTGCTGCTCCACGGCTGTACTGTCGAATTTGCTGAAGTGCAAAAGACTCTGCTTGCCTCATCAGTGTCTCCATCTTTGTTGACCGAAGTGGCAGAGACACACTTGGGTCAATCAGACAAGGTGCTGCAGGGTTTGTGTTGATGTTGGCTGCCAGGGGAATCAGTATGCAACCGAAGCGCTCACGCAGTGACTTTAGGAGGACCTGTGCCAACTGTTTTGCAACAGTAGTTGACTGCAAGTGTGTCTCAAAGTTGAGAAAGCACGGCACCACATCAGACCGTGACTTGCTGTCAGTTTGAAGTTGGTTAGTGTGGATTGCAAACGGCTCCAACAACATCACATGCTGTTCTAGCTTGTCTCAGTCATGCTCCGTGCTCGCCCTCAGATTTATGCCCTGTTAGTTAGTGATAGCTAGTGATAGTGATGCAAAAGCTAGGCCTATTTGAAACATCTGCATCTCCCCATTAGCAAAAAAAGCCTGAAAACCCCATTCGCAAAAAAATCTTGAAAAACCCCATTTGATATTTGTCAAAGATTAGAATAAAAAAACTCAAACTAAACAGTTTATTTTAGTTAGTTTTGCAGTCGAGGATAATAGTTTCAGTATAGTTTGTTTTTCAAATGTTTTTAGTTTCTATTTCAGTTTACAAAATTGTTTTTCCAATTGTAGTTTTTATTCTATTTCCAGTTTTTGTTTACTATAGTAACCTTGGTCTTTAACACTGGTGAGGGGGTATTTAACACCGGGGAGGGGGTATTTAACACTGGTGATGGAATCTTTAACACCAGGGAGGGGGTATTTAACACTGGTGATGGAGTTTGTGTGTTAGATTAATTAATGAGGAGAAGCTTGGCCCTGGGGTACATTTTACATTGCCTTTGACAGGGCTGATGCCTGGGCATAGTCTGGAATGGTCCCCCTGCAGGTTTTTACTCTGGATGTCGCACCCTTTCAGGATTAATTATATTTAAGCCCCTCAATGTTTTGGTTTTGTTTAGAAGCTCAACATCGCTATAATTATATAAGAAAACGCTTGCAGACACCCGCTGGCCAAAACAGTGGATTCTTTTTTTTTTTACACATCTTTATATCATCACTTCTTTGTCAGTTTAAATTAGCAATTTTTTTTTTTTTACTTGTGTGAGATAAAAGCTGCTTTTGGATTTCAAAGACTAATTTGTTCGACATGGTTAAAGGCATAGATCCAAAAATATCACGGCATGCTTCTGTGATTCCTGGATCGAGTTTATCTTTTGTTAAATACATCATACTTTATTTATGTATCACTGACACATTGTACAACGTTTGAAACCCAAGGCAGTGGTTCCCAACTGGATCGAGTTGATCTTTTGTTAAATACATCAATACTTTAGTTATGTATCACTTTTATTTAACCAGGGCAAGTTAAGAACAAATTCTTATTTACAATGATGGCCTAGGGGGTTAACTGCCTTGTTCAGGGGCAGAACATCAGATTTCTATCTGTCCGCTTGGGGATTCAATCTAGCAACCTTTTGGTTACTGGCCCAATGCTCTAACCACTAGGCTACCTGCCGCCCCAGTCCACAGAGGGTACTTGAGAAGATGAATGAGACCATAGGCTTACTTGTAAAATGCACATGCGGGGTCCTCCGGGCAGAGCAAAATGTACTTGGTGGTACATTAACCGGAAAAGGTTTGGAACCACTGTTATAGAGTATTATCCTCCTCCATTGTAATAACTGAGATGACTTTATAGCTCCAGTTCTTCGTTGTAAATATCTTGGAACGTTACCAATCATATATGTGCCTCATGAATTTGAAAGCTCTGCTGAGTTGACGATTACACCCAATGCTGTAAAGTAACAACACAATTTGTCTTGTTTTAATCAGCTTGTTTTCAAAGGAATCCATTCAGTAGAGAGATGCATGGCATATTGCTCAATGTAATTTGCCCAATATTTATAGCCTCAAATCAAATCTTGCCATAACTCCCTACAAGAGATGCAAGTCCACGTAAAGCATTCCTATATTGAACAGGATAAATGCTTTCAGTAAAATGTGCAACCGGAGAGAGAAAATGCTATTTATATATTTGATTGATCTCAATAGCTCAAGACGTGACAAGACAACCACACATGAAAATATTAAACAAAAGCAAATAAAACATGCTTGGTTCTGGATACGGTGCCAACAACCACACATGTTGTCTTGGCAATTTCATTTTCAGAACCCATTCTTTCCTTATTTTGCTTCATTGTCTAGACCAAATCTCTACAAGGTGCATGTTGACTCCAATGCTTCCCACAGTTGTGTCAAGTTGACTGGATATCATATGGGTGTTGGACCATTCTTGATACAGACAGGAAACTGTTGAGCTTGAAAGACCCATCAGTGTTACAGTTCTTGACACAAACCGGAGCGCCTGGCACCTGCTACCATACCTACTACCGAAGGCACTTAAATTGTCGTCTTGCCAACTCACCCTCTGAATGGCACACACAAAATCCATGTCTCAAGGCTTAAAAATCCTTCTTTAACCTGTCTCCTCCCCTTCATCTACACTGATTGAAGTTGATTTAACAAGTAACATCAATAAGGGATCATAGCTTTCACCTGGATTCACCTGGTCAGTCAATGTCATGGAAAAACCAGGTGTCCTTAATGTTTTGTACACTCAGTGTACATGTGCAATACACAGCTCTGCTCTAGTTTATAGGCCTATCTCTAACAAGACTTGGCAGTCACCCTCAAATACCCCCCCCCCTCCCCAATAATAATAAGTCTGCGTATGATCAGGTAGACCTATGGCTGTTTTAGAATCTGTTTCAACATCCATCAACTGTGGTGCCTGGGCTTGTAGAGTACACAGAAACGGCATGTTGTTAGCATAGCAGCCAGCGACGGTGGCTAACACTGATTCTAAATGGTGATACGGCTAGTGGCTGCCGGTGGTGTGTCAGCGCTGGTCCCTGGTCTCGGATGGGACACTGACAGGGTAATTGCTTTGCTGGATTTTGGATCAGAGAGGGCAGAGCAGGGGGGATTGAAGTGGCCAGGGGAATCAGTTCACAGCTGAGAGAGACAGATGCAGGGCTCTTCTCATCTACACACACACACGTGCGCACACACACACACACGCACACGCACACACACACACACACGTGTACACACACACACACACACACACACGCACACACGCACACACACACGTACACACACACACACACACGTACACACACACACATACACACACACACACCACACACAGTGAGCTCCAGAAGTATTGGCACAGTGACAGATGTGTTGTTGTTTTGACTCTGTACTACAGCTCTTTGGATTTGAAATGATACAATGACTATGAGGTTAAAGTGCAGACTGTCAGCTTTAATTTGAGGGTATTTTCTTCCATATCGGCTGAACCGTTTAGAAATAACATCACTTTTTGTACATAGCTCCATTTTAGGGGACCAACAGTATTGGGAAAAATTCCCTTCTGTGTATTAAAGTAGTAAAAAGTTAAGTATGTCATTTCTAAAGGGTTCACCTAATATGGATGAAAATACCCTCATTAAAGCTGACAGTGTGTCCTTTAACCTCATAGTCATTGTCACCCAAAGTGATGTGTCACTGTCCCAATACTTTTGGTGCTCACTGTACAGTGCATTCAGGAAGTATTCAGACCCCTTGACTTTTTCCCCCCAATTTTGTTTTACGTTACAGCCTTATTCTAAATTATATATATTTTTAAATCCTCATCAATCTAAACACAATACCCCATAATGACAAAGAAAAAACAGGTTTTTAGAAATGCTTGCAAATTTATTACAAATAAAAAGCAGAAATATCACATTCACGTAAGTATTCAGACCCGTTACTCAGGACTTTGTTGAAGCACCTTTTGCAGTGATTACAGCCTCGAATCTTCTTGGGTATGATGGTACAAGCTTGACACACCTGTATTTGGGGAGTTTCTCCCATTCATCTCTGCAGATCCTCTCTAGCTCTGTCAGGTTGGATGGGGAGCATCGCTGCACAGCTATTTTCAGGTCTCTCCAAAGATGTTGGATCGGTTTCAAGTCTGGGCTCTGGCTGGGCCACTCAACGACATTCAGAGAAGCCACCCCTGCATTCACCGACGATACCCCTGCGTTGTCTTGACTGTGTGCCTAGGGTTGTTATCCTGTTGGAAGGTGAACCTTCACCCCAGTCTGAGGTCTTGAGCGCTCTGGAGCAGGTTTTCATCAAGGATCTCTCTGTACTTTGCTCTGTTCATCTTTCCCTTGATCCTGACTAGTCTCCCAGTCCCTGCTGCTGAAAAACATCCCCACAGCATGATTCTGCCACCACCATGCTTCACCGTAGGGATGGTGCCAGGTTTTCTCCAGATGTGACTCATGACAAAGAGTTCAATCTTGGTTTCATCAGACCAGCTAATCTTGTTTCTCATGGTCTGAGAGTCCACATCAACAACTGACACCCACGAAGCATCGTTACCCATCGCTCCACAAAAGCCGCGGCCCTTGCAGAGCAAGGGAAACCACTACTTCAAGGTCTCAGAGCAAGTGACGTCACCGATTGAAACGCTATTTAGCGCGCACCGCTAACTAAGCTAGCCGTTTCACATCCGTTACACTAGCACATGAGAATTACTAGAACATTTCAAATATTAGTAAATCATTGCATTCTATACATGCTGGCTGTAACGGGCTACCTGAGATATGAAAGATAGGTGGGAGGGCATGCAGACTGTCGGCAATTTATTAATGCGTAATATGCCTGAATGGGTAATGGAAATACTTCAACCAATACATTTTTATTTAACACTAAGGTTTTTGCAAATAAGTATTTTTCTTAGGTCATTAGGTCCAGCAGTTTTTATAGAACACACGGTAGTTGAATGGAAATGCACCCTAGCAAGCAATCTTTTTTCTATTTTCGAAATTTCAAAAAAAAATCACTGGACAAGTTAATGGAAACATACACTAGCTACTGTCATTGTCCCTGTAAAGAGGCGTTCTTCTAGTTTCATGTTGATCATGATTAATGGGAGCAGCTCTATGGTGATCCTCGTGAAGGCCACTGTATCATTAGTCAAATCCTGGAAAATTACAAAAACATAGATATTGCACACTGACATACATAAAGGTGATTGCACATGACGTTCAATCTGACAGCGTAATAACGTCGACCGAGGTAGAATTTGGCAGTATGGGACGGCGAGTGACAACGATAAACTCCTCGACTTCAAAGACGACCACTCAAGTTTCATACTTATACATTTGAGAGGACGCAAATTGATTAATGACTTTCAAAATGACGCTGTGTCCATTTGCTCTGTCATATATGCTTAATCAAAGCTGTAAGTTCTGTACGTGTCTCCTGTTTGTAAAACGTTTGCTAGAGGTTTGCTAGAGGTTTGTTAGAGGTTCTCTGGGGAGCTCTTATGGCGGTTTCTGTTTGGTTCCTCAAGACAGCAGATCGTGAAGGTGGGGAACCAGTTCAAGGTGATGTGCTTGGCTGTGTAGCCCAACGACCCCGAAGTGTTCCTGTCTGGGGGTTACAGTGCAGAAGTCAAGGCTTGGGACGCCCATACCTGCAAGGTCAGCCGCATCATTAACCCTCTCTTCTCCCCAGCACTGTAGGCCTATTTCTGTTAGATCTGAATTCAAACAGTATTTGTTTTCTTTAGAATCATTTCACAATGGAACCAATGGAATAGCCATAAAAGTGAAAACCTTGCCCATCTGGCACTAGAAGCAGGCTCTATCAGACAATCAATCTGAAAGATATTTCAACCCAGGTCTGATCTCTCTGTGGCTCTTCAGTCACCAAGACAGAGAGAGTAATTCATAGGGCTAACAACATTGTCAAGGCCTGCTGATCTACTCTATGGTGCACTGTACCCCTTTTTGGTTCAAACGGGCACGTTCCCAAGTGTCTAGCCGCTAGTACATTTTAAAGCAACAGCAATTTGTTCTGCGAGATAAGGTGTCAATGCAGGTTGCAGATAATATGGAATTGTCATATCTGCTAGAGGAGCCAAGCTTCACCAGCATGTTTTATTTATTCTATTTATGCCCTATATTCTCTTCTCAGAGGGTGTACAGAGCAGGAATCCTGCAAACTTTGGCCATCCTATTCCTGACCGGGAGCAGGGAGTTTGTGACCAGCAGCGACTCAGTCAGCCAGGACTCTGCGGAGCGCACGCTCATCGCATGGGACTTCCAAACTATTGCTAAGGTCTCCAAACAGATCTACCATGTATGTAAGACCACGGACATGTTCAGTAGGGCATACTGTACCAAAATGTTTTGCAACGGATGTAAATTAGCGTTTCTTATTGGACAATTTCAGTTAGTACTTCCCCAGTTCTATCAGTTAGTACCTTCCCAGTTCTTCAAATCAAATCACATTTTATTTGTCACATACACATGGTTAGCAGATGTTAATGCGAGTGCAGCGAAATGCTTGTGCTTCTAGTTCCGACAATGCAGTAATAACCAACAAGTAATCTAGCTAACAATTCCAAAACTACTACCTTATAGACACAAGTGTAAGGGGATAAAGAATATGTACATAAAGATATATGAATGAGTGATGGTACAGAGCGGCATAGGCAAGATACAGTAGATGGTATTGAGTGCAGTATATACATATGAGATGAGTATGTAAACAAAGTGGCATAGTTAAAGTGGCTAGTGATACATGTATTACATAAAGATGCAGTAGATTATATAGAGTACAGTATATACATATACATATGAGATGAATAATGTAGGGTATGTAAACATTATATTAGGTAGCATTGTTTAAAGTGGCTAGTGATATATTTTACATCATTTCCCATCAATTCCCATTATTAAAGTGGCTGGAGTTGAGTCAGTGTCAGTGTGTTGGCAGCAGCCACTCAATGTTAGTGGTGGCTGTTTAACAGTCTGATGGCCTTGAGATAGAAGCTGTTTTTCAGTCTCTCGGTCCCAGCTTTGATGCACCTGTACTGACCTCGCCTTCTGGATGATAGCGGGGTGAACAGGCAGTGGCTCGGGTGGTTGTTGTCCTTGATGATCTTTATGGCCTTCCTGTGACATCGGGTGGTGTAGGTGTCCTGGAGGGCAGGTAGTTTGCCCCCGGTGATGCGTTGTGCAGACTTCACTACCCTCTGGAGAGCCTTACGGTTGTGGGCGGAGCAGTTGCCGTACCAGGCCGACAGGATGCTCTCGATTGTGCATCTGTAGAAGTTTGTGAGTGTTTTTGGTGACAAGCCGAATTTCTTCAGCCTCCTGAGGTTGAAGAGGCGCTGCTGCGCCTTCTTCACGATGCTGTCTGTGTGGGTGGACCAATTCAGTTTGTCTGTGATGTGTACGCCGAGGAACTTAAAACTTACTACCCTCTCCACTACTGTTCCATCGATGTGGATAGGGGGGTGTTCCCTCTGCTGTTTCCTGAAGTCCACAATCATCTCCTTAGTTTTGTTGACGTTGAGTGTGAGGTTATTTTCCTGACACCACACTCCGAGGGCCCTCACCTCCTCCCTGTAGGCTGTCTCGTAATTGGACATGACATAGCTTGTTTCACCTCAGCCATGTTGTCCGTGCAAACATACTGTAGTTAACCGATCCTCTCTACCCATTCATCACCATTTTACCTGTTGTTGTTGTCTTAGCTGATTAGCTGTTGTTGTCTTACCCGTTGTTGTCTTAGCTAGCTCTCCCAATCAACACCTGTGATTGCTTTATGCCTCACTTTATGTCTCTCTCAAATGTCAAATGCCTTGTACACTGTTGTTTAGGATAGTTATTATTGTCTTAGTTTATTGCGGAGCCCCTAGTCCCACTCAACATGCCTCAGATACCTCCTTTGTCCCACCTCCCACACATGCAGTGACCTCACCCAGCATAACTAGCCCGTCCAGAGATGCAACCTCTCTTATCATCACTCGGTGCCTGGGTTTACCTCCACTGTACCCGCACCCCACCATACCCATGCCCTGAATCTATTCTACCACTCCCAGAAATCTGCTCCTTTTATTCTCTGTCCCCAACGCACTAGATAACCAGTTTTGATTTCCTTTAGCCGTACCCTCATCCTACTCCTCCTCTGTTCCTCGGGTGATGTAGAGGTTAACCCACGACCTGCGTGTCCCCAGGCACTCTCATTTGTTGACTTCTGAAACCGAAAAAAGCCTTGGTTTCATGCATGTTAACATTAGAAGCCTCCTCCCTAAGTTTATTTTACTCACTGCTTTAGCACACTCTGCCAACCCTGATGTCCTTGCTGTGTCTGAATCCTGGCTTAGGAAGGCCACCAAAAATTCTGCGATTTCCATACCCAACTACAACATTTTCCGTCAAGATACAACTGCCAAAGGGGGAGGAGTTGTAATCTACTCCAGAGATAGCCTGCAAAGTTCTGTCATACTTTCCAGGTCTATGCCCAAACAGTTCGAGCTACTAATTTAAATAATTAATCTCTCCAGAAATAAGTCTCTCACTGTTGCCGCCTGTTATAGACCCCCTCAGCTCCCAGCTGTGCCCTGAACACCATATGTGAATTGATTGCCCCCCATCTATCTTCAGAGTTCCTCATTGCCTGCATCCGCTATGGGTCCGCTGTCAAACGAACACCCCCCAACAATGCCAAACGCTCCCAAAAACACTTCTGTGAACAGGCCTTTCTAATCGACCTGGCCCAGGTGTCCTGGAAGGATATTGACTTCATCCCGTCAGTCGAGGATGCCTGGTCTTTCATTAAAAGTAATTTCCTCACCATCTTAAATAAGCATGTACTGTCTTTCAATTTTTTTTAAAACTAAGAACAGACATAGACCTTGGTTCACTCCAGACATGACTGCACTTGACCAGCACAAAAACATCCTGTGGCGGACTGCACTAGCATCGAATAGTCCCCGCGATATGCAACTTTCAGGGAAGTCAGGAACCAATACATGCAGTCAGTCAGGAATGCAAAGGCTAGCTTTTTCTAACAGAAATTTGCATCCTGTAGCTCTAACTGGGACACTGTAAAGTCCATGGAGAATAAGAGCACCTCCTCCCAGCTGCCCACTGCACTGAGGCTAGGTAATACTGTCAACACCGATAAATCCACAATAATCGAGAATTTCAATAAGCTTTTCTCTACGGCTGGTCATGCTTTCCTCCTGGCTACCCCAACCCCGGCCAACAGCTACGCACTCCCCCGCAGCTACTTGCCCAAGCCTCCCAGCTTCTCCTTCACCTAAATCCAGATAGCAGATGTTCTGAAAGAGCTGCAAAACCTGGACCTGTACAAATCAGCTGGGCTAGACAATCTGGACCCTCTCTTTCTAAAATCATCCACCACCATTGTTGCAACCCCTATTACCAGTCTGTTCAACCTCTCTTTCGTATCGTCCGAGATCCCTAAAGATTGGAAAGCTCCCACGGTCATCCCCCTCTTCAAAGGGGGAGACACTCTAGACCCAAACTGTTACAGACCTATATCCATCCTGCTCTGCCTTTCTAAAGTCTTTGAAAGACAAGTTAATAAACAAATCACTGACCATTTTGAATCCCACCCTACCTTCTCCACTATGCAATCCAGTTTTTGAGCTGGTCATAGGTCCACCTCAGCCACGCTCAAGGTACTAAATAATATTATAACTGCCATCGATAAAAGACAGTACTTTGCAGCCGTCTTCATCGACCTGGCCAAGGCTTTCGACTCTGTCAATATTCTTATCGGCAGACTCAACAGCCTTGGTTTGTCAAATGAGTGCCTGGCCTGGCTCACCAACTACTTCTCAGACAGAGTTCAGTGTGTCAAATTGGAGGGCCTGTTGTCCAGACCTCTGGCAGTCTCTATGGAGGTTTGAAAATTAAAGAGAGCCGCACACTCTAATTACCAACATTTCGACAGCCAAGCTGTCTTCATCAGGGTGTAATCACAAACACTGCGGGATGACTCGTTTATGTAGTGTCAAAAGACACAGGTGTCTGTAATCATGGCCAAGAGTGGCCTAATATCATTGGTTAATTATCAAATATTAAAATGGCATACAAAGAACAGCATACAAACAACAAATGGATAGCATACGAACATAAATTAATTTGACTACAAAAGCTTACAAACAATTACAATGGCAGAGTCACAATAATCACAAGAATGGCTTCAGATCAAAGTCTACATTGAGACCGAAGGGAGCAAGGGTCTTTAAATTAAAGATCCAGGCAGCCTCTCGTTTTAACAATAAATTATCAAGGTCACCCACTCTCCTAGGGAGGGTGACATGTTCGATGCCAATATAACGCAGAGACGAAATCGAGTGGCCTGCCACAGGGTTCAATTCTCGGGACGACTCTTTTCTCTGTATATATCAACGATGTTGCTGTTGCTGCTGGTGATTCCCTGATCCACCTCTACGCAGATGACACCATTCTGTATACATCTGGCCCTTCTTTGGACACTGTGTTAACTAACCTCCAAACGAGCTTCCATGCCATACAACACTCCTTCCGTGGCCTCCAACTGCTCTCAAACACTCGTAATGTAACGGCCGTTGGTGGAAGAAGGTGAGGACCAAAGCGCAGCGTGGTACGTGTTCGTCATTTATTAAATAGAACTGAACACTAAATACAAAATAACAAAAAGAACAACCGCAACAGCTCCGTCAGGTGCAAAACACAAAACAGAAAGCAACTACCCACAAAACCCATGTGGGCAAGAGCTACCTAAGTATGGTTCTCAATCAGAGACAACGATAGACAGCTGTCCCTGATTGAGAACCATACCCGGCCAAAAACAAAGAAATACAAAAACATAGAAAAAGGAACATATGCCCACCCTAGTCACAACAAGTAAAACCAAATGCATGCTTTTCAACCGTTCGCTGCCCGCACCCGCCTGCCTGACTAGCATCACTACTCTGGACAGTTCTGACTTATATATGTGGACAACTACAAATACCTAGGTGTCTGACTAGACTGTAAACTCTCCTTACAGACTCATATTAAACATCTCCAATCCAAAATTAAATCTAGAATTGGCTTCCTATTTCACAACAAAGCCTCCAAACACACCCTTGTAAAACTGACTATCCTACCGATCCCCGACTTTGGCGATGTCATATACCCTACTCGGCAAACTGGATGCAGTCTATGACAGTGCCATCCGTTTTATCACCAAAGCCCCTTATACCACCTGCCACTGCGACCTGTATGCTCTAGTCGGCTGGACCTCGCCAGACCCACTGGCTTCAGGTCATCTATAAGTATTTGCTAGGTAAAGCTCCGCCTTATCTCAGCTCACTGGTCACGATAACCACACCCACTCGTAGCACGCGCTCCAACAGGTATATCTCACTGGTCATCCCCAAAGCCAACACCTGCTTTGGCCGCCTTTCCTTCTAGTTCTCTGCTGCCAATGACTGGAACGAATTGCAAACATTTCTGAAGCTGGAGTCTTATATTTCCCTCACTAATTTTAAACATCAGCTATCTGAGCAGCTAACCGATCGCTGCAGCTGTATGTAGCCCATCTGTAAATAGCCCACCGAATCTACCTACCTCATCCCCATATTGTTTTTATTTACTTTTCTGCTCTTTTGCACACCAGTATTTCTTCTTGCACATCACCATCTGCTCATCTATCACTCCAGAGTTAATTTGCTAAATTGTAATTACTTCGCTACTATGGCCTATGTATTGCCTTACCTCCTCATGCCATTTGCACACACTGTATATAGACTTTCTTTTTTTTCTATTGTATTATTGACTGTACGCTTGTTTATTCCATGTGTAACTCTGTGTTGTTGATTGTGTCGCACTGATTTGCTTTATCTTGGCCAGGTCCCAGTTAGCTTACCAACTAGCTTACCTGGTTAAATAAAGGTGAATTATATATTTTTTAAATTAAGGAGCAAAGAAATAACTAGTAATAATGGAATGTACAGTATGTATGTACAGTATCTATCTTAAAGCTCTCACTTGTTTTGTCTTCCATAATACACAATTATTCCTCTCCCTGTATTGTATGTAAGTGTTAGACCAAATTGACTATTTAAGTCAATTACACTTTTTTTGTGGCAGAAAATACAGTATTATTGAGTATGAATGCCAAGCCAGTTGAATGTTCTCTGACCTTCTACCATTCAGTTGAATGTTCTCTGACCTTCTACCATTCAGTTGAATGTTCTCTGACCTTCTAGCATTCAGTTGAATGAATCCAGGAGCTGTACATGTGCCCCGGCATTTACCTCAAGGAAGACTCCTTTGTAGCACACACCAATGACAACTACATGGCCCTATTGTCTGCACAGCGGCCATACAGAATGACAAGAGGAGGCGGTATGAGGGACACAAGGTCAGTGGTGATTAGGCTGTGAGAGATCCATACGCTCCACACACAGATCTATAGCTGATAGCAGTGCTCCTTTTGGCCTGTCATTTACAGTACTCTATAAACAAACATGGTTACCCAGAAACAATAACGCTAATGAGTCACAGAGAGAATGTGACATTCAGATATGTGTGATATGAATATTGAAAGAACCTGCTGAGTTTTCTTCTGCCAATATTTGTCCAATGAGTGAGTAGCCTATAGCTAGCTCTCATGCCGATGTAAGAAAGCATGTTTAGCTGTCACTAAAGTGTAGTTTCAACATTGATCCTTTGTGTAAAAAAAAGCTACAATAAACAAGCATAATGTCACGTCCTGACCTTAGTTCCTTTTGTATGTTTCTATTTTAGGTTGGTCAGGGTGTGAGTTGGGGTGGGCATTCGATGTTTTAGTTCTATGTTTGGTATTTCTATGTGTTTGGCCTGGTTTGGTTCCCAATCAGAGGCAGCTGTCAATCGTTGTCTCTGATTGAGAACCATACTTAGGTAGCCTGTTTTCCCACTCTTGTTTGTGGGTGGTTGTTTTCTGTTTAGTGTATGTCACCTTACAGGACTGTTTTGTTTCTTCCGTTTCCCTTTGTTATTTTGTTTTGTGCGTTCAGTCAATAAATTATGACGGACACTTACCACGCTGCATATTGGTCCGATCCTTCTTACTCTTCCTCAGACGAAGAGGATATTCGTTACACATAAGCATAATAAATATGTCATTTATTTGTTTATGCATGTTATTTCCCCAGTTTACTACGGGTTATATGCAAAACAGCACTGAGATACCTATTACTCACAATAGGATAGGAAGTCTATATCTTGAAACCTCTCATGTGAAGACATCATTAATAAAGTAAACTTTGTGCTGTATATGAAATGCATGCAATGCCACAGTAATAATAATTGATTGGATTTATATAGGGCTTTTTCACAAGCTAGTCTAATGGCTTTACATAGTAGCGTAAGGCGGAATCTCAGGCAGGCAGCACAGGATTACAACCTCAACGCAATCTTGATCTTCAGTATTGCAAACTTGTTTTGCAAGAATAGCCAACATTTATAATTATTTTGTGCACTGCAAGTGTCCGACTAAAAGTGGAAAATGTGAGCCTGGGCCATTTGCAATGTACACTGAGTGTACAAAACATTAAAGACACTTTCCTAATAGTTTTTATTTAATTTATTTCACCTTTATTTAACCAGGTGGGCTAGTTGAGAACAAGTTCTCATTTAAAACTGCGACCTGGCCAAGATAAAGCAAAGCAGTGCGACACAAACAACAACACAGAGTTGCACATAGAATAAACAAACATACAGTCAATAATACAATAGAACAAGTCTATATACAGTGTGTGAAAATGAGGTAGGATAAGGGAGGTAATAAGGCAATAAATAGGCCATAGCGGCAAAATAATTACAGTTTAGCAATTAAACACTGGATTGATAGATGTGCAGAAGATGAGTGTGCAAGTAGAGATACTGGGGTTCAAAGGAGCAAAATAAATCAAATAAATAACAGTATGGGGATGAGGTAGTTGGATGGGCTATTTACAGATGGGCTATGTACAGGTGCAGTGATCTGTGAGCTGCTCTGACAGCTGGTGCTTAAAGCTAGTGAGGGAGATGAGTCTCCAGCTTATTGAGTTGCACCAAGTCTTAAAAATCCTTCTTTAACCTGTCTCCTCCCCTTCATCTACACTGACTGAAGTGGATTTAACAAGGGAGATCAATATAGGATCCTAGCTTACACCTGGATTCACCTGTTCAGTCTATGTCATGGAAAGAGCAGGTGTCCTTAATGTTTTGTACACTCAGTGTATAGTCTATTAATTGATTTTAGTGTGTTGCTAATGGTGTGGGGGTTTAAACAGCAATGCTTGCTGTTTGGGGTTTTAGGCTGGGTTTCTGTACAGCACTTTGAGATATCAGCTGATGTACGAAGGGCTATATAAATAAATTTGATTTGATTTGATTTGTTTAGGCGGAGGCCTATCACACGGATGCTGAATATGCTGCACTCACACCAGCAGGCCTGCGAGTGTCTCTGCACCCTGTGCTGCCCGCTGTGGTGACTACGTGTGACTGGGGTGATGAGATCAGGATCTCGCAGCGATTGACACAGAAGAGGGTAAGGGGAATGACTCTGAGAGCTCTCATAGATGATTTTCTACTTTGGGGATTTAATTATAACACCCAGATACTGCAAACATTCAACCCGTCCTTCCTACCTGAGCTGCCGGAAGAAGAAACTGCTAAGGGATGTTAACATGACACTTAGTCACTTAGTCACACTGACATTCGCTTCCATTCAAAGACTTGCCTGTTTATCAAACTGCTGTCAGTTGTCCATTGGTTAGCTCATATCATAACTTCAATCAAATGGACTGTATGTGTATTGTAAAATAGCTTACTTAGGAATTAGTGCATAGGATGTTCACTCATATTGTAGATGAACGGTGTGATCAACCTCTGGCACAGCTATAATAAAAGTGTTTCATTCCATTTTACAACCTATTCTAAATTCATTGTCATGTGTTGTACTGTGTGTGTGGTCGTTGTATACGAAAGTTGTATGCTTGCCTACAACACTGCGCAAGGTGGCAACGCGAAAGGTGGCAACACAAAGGCTTTTTATGGAAATGTTGGGTTTTAAGTATGTCACTCCCAAAGGGCTCGACTGCTGTTGTTTAGGCTGCCGTAATCTTGCATGGTGGGTAAAATGCAGTCAGGCTACGTTACAGTGCAGAGGATCAAAGACACGTTTTTGAATTAACATTTCAAAGGGTAAACTGTTAAAAGCATTGGCTTTGTGAGTTTATTATTATTATCAGACAGTAGCGGGTATGGATCCAGCTCAAGCCTATCTGCCTTATTCAGACACTGACCCAATTACATAGCAAGTCAGTATTACTCTCTATATTCAGCAACTTGTATATTCTACCAATATGGTCTCTACCAATACAGAAATGTGTTCAGGAAATGTGCTTGCCAACTCATTGTGAAACTCATAGACTCATCTAAAAACGGAGAAAGTAGTTATTGGATCCTGAAAGACTTTGGCAAGCAAACTTTCCTAACATTCTTGCTGGGTGAAATCTAAACGTTTTGATATCATGTGATGATTTGTTGTTTTCCTATCTGTGGTATCCAGCTTCTCCTGCTTGGTTCAGTCTGCTTTGTGTCATTGTTGAGAGCAGCCACTTCTTCAACCTCCATGACAGTCAAATGAAATCAGAATGGAGTCAACAACATTTGTTACAGCGCTTGGGCTACAGTCAGCTGTAGGATGAGGAGTTGAACCTATAGTTCTAATCTGTGTGCTGCAACATACTTTACCAAACTGGGAATTCCAAATTCTGTAACTCAAATTCCAAATTCTGTAACTCAAATTCCAAATTCTGAACTCAAATTCCAAATTCTGTAACTCAAATTCCAAATTCTGTAACTCAAATTCCAAATTCTGCAACTCAAATTCCAAATTCTGTAACTCAAATTTCAAATTCTGTAACTCAAATTCCAAATTCTGTAACTCAAATTCCAAATTCTGTAACTCAAATTCCAAATTCTGTAACTCAAATTCCAAATTCTGTAACTCAAATTCCAAATTCTGTAACTCAAATTCCAAATTCTGTAACTCAAATTTCAAATTCTGTAACTCAAATTCCAAATTCTGTAACTCAAATTCCAAATTCTGTAACTCAAATTCCAAATTCTGTAACTCAAATTCCAAATTCTCACCTGATAACCTGTTCGTCCTCTCCTTGTACCTTTTAATTTAATGTTTTATCTAATTTAAACTTTATTTAATAGACAAGTCAGTTGAGAACAAATTCAAATTTTCAATGATGGCCTACCTCAACATCGGCAGTGCTCAGGTTGAAAGATGTTACCTGAACGATTTAGCGGATTGCTTAGTTCAAATGAACAGACTAATTATTTCAACATGAATAGCTTGGTGTATTTCGAGGTAAGAAGTGCTTATTTTTCCCAATAGCCTGCTGGAATAGGCTACTGAGGACGGGGTCGTAATTTCAATCACTGAATCAAATAAATCATACTGTAAAAAAATCACACTACAGCATTCTGCAGTGATACGCCATCCCATCTGGTTTGCACTTAGTGGGACTATCATTTGTTTTTCAACAGGACAATGACCCTACACACCTCCAGGCTGTGTAAGGGCTATTTGACCAAGAAGGAGAGTGATGGAGTGCTGCATCAGATGACCTGGCCTCTACAATCACCTGACCTCAACCCAATGGAGATGGTGCAGCAGGGTGTCCCCCCCCACTAACACTACACAGCTCATCCAAATAACCGAGTTTGGGAAACCCTGGCCTACAGAAGCCTACAATGGCATATAAATGATGTACTTGATGGCCAACAGATGCAAATGTATCATTCTCCACATTTAATGTCAGTTTCAATGAGGACTTTTCCCCATAACAGAAGCATGCAGGGGAGTTCCATACCTTCCATTTCAAATGTCCACTCGTGCATAATGAGAAGTGAATTAGCCTTCACAGTGTGTGCTGCTCGGTCTCCTCTCACTCATGTGTGTCAGCCAATAGTGGACTATGCTGCAGTGCTCTCTCAACATACACCTCTCCGGCCCTCCACACCACTCACTCAGCAACAGCCGGCCTCACTGCCTGAGTCAGCAGCAGCAGGTCACAGTGAAATATATATAAAAGAGAAATGCCATGCCGGCCACAGTGGAACTTAGAAGGAGCCCAAAAATCCTCAAACCGTAACCAATACATTTTCACCCACAATGTAATTTTCAAAGTAGCCCAATTTGGCGGGAAAACCACTGAAATGGCAATCCTGGCAGTGCTCTCTCTCTCTCTCTCTCTCTCTCTCTCTCTCTCTCTCTCTCTCTCTCTCTCTCTCTCTCTCTCTCTTTTTTTTTCTCTCTCTCTCTCTCTCTCTGTCTCTCTCTCTCTCTTTCTCTCTCTCTCTGTCTCTCTCTCTGTCTCTCTCTCTCTCTCTCTCTCTCTCTCTCTCTCTGTGCTTTTATATACGCTACAGTCAATTATGAGTGCATGTCTACTTATATTAATATACGCTTACTGTATGATAGCTAGAAAATTAATTAATTAGCTAACTAACGTTAGCCTGCCTAGCTGGAAATTCTGAAGAAGGAAAATATTTTATTTCAACAACTTCCAAAAGATAACCAAACAAAAACATATTTACTTTTTACGAGACGCGTTTGTACCGTCGTGTGCATTAGTAGCACAATTTCTAACTTATTTGAATTAGTTTTTACTTACACTTGTATGTTGACTTCTCCATTGATGTTGCTTTTAAGTTTTTGCTGACTTTTCTTAGTGGATGTTCAATCGTCGCTGGGAGTTTCAGGCCCTGATGTGAACATAGCAAGCTAGCTAGCTATGTAGACATTTACTCATTTACTTAGTCCTCGGCATTCCCCCTAAAGAAATCTTATGTCCTGTCAATTATATTATGCCAGACCAGCTAGTTCTACTGTCTCTATTATATTACTACAGACCAGCTACATCTGTCTTTATTATTTTACAAGTTTGATCTACTGTCTCTATTATATTATGACAGACCAGCTAGATCTTCTGTCTTTTCTCCTCTTTGGCATTGGTACCTACATTAAGGGCACTAGCTACTTTTTCACTAAGGGTGACCACTGACTCACTGAGTGCAGCTCATCGGAAAGTGAAGTAGAAAACAGGAAGATCCAGATACTGTGCTAGGTTTGGTGCTAGCTTAGCTAGCTAGCTAATGTTAGCCTCGCTAAAATAGACAACCTAGCATTGCATCACTGTATAAAACTATTTTTACACAATATCACCTATAGTTCGCTAGTTACACAACAACATAGGAATACATTTATGAAATGGTTACATGTTATAAACTTTAAAAACATTTATACATTGGAAATCTTGTGAATATAGCTAGCTACTTCTCCTCAGCAAACACCACAAAAAGAAAGAAAGAGAGCATGTAGTGAGCTGCTAAACTAACTGCAGACCAAAGCAAAAACATTGCAGACCGATGAAATGGGAAAGAGAGGAGAAATTGCTTGTTTCTTTGTTCTCCTTACAAGCCGTGCTCAGCTCTTTTTCCCTTTATCACAAACTAGCTCTGGGTGACCGAGCGCAACTGAAAATTTGGTGCTGAGTCAATGCGGTGCAAAGCCAGTAGTTGCCTGGCACTTACAGTGGCGATTTTACTTAGGGGGGAGGGAGTCAAATTAGCCAGTTTCTAATATTGGGGTCATGTCCCCCCTGCCAGTAAAGCGCCTGGCTCCAACACAACAAAAAAGCTTTGTATGAGAAAGAAAGGGGGGATACCTAGTCAGTTGTACAACTGAATGTATTCAACTGAATGCATTCAACTGAAATGTGTCTTCCACATTTAACCCAGGCTCTGAATCAGAGAGGTGCGGGGGGCTGCCTTAACCGACATCCATGTCTTCGGCGCCTGGGGAACAGTGGGTTAACTGCCTTGTTCAGGGGCAGAACGACAGATTTTTACCTTGTCACCTCTGGGATTCAATCCAGCAACCTTTCGGTTACTGGGCCAACGCTCCTACCCGCCCGGCTACAGGTAGAATATTAAAGAGACACGTATCAAAGGAATGTCAATGCCTGTCACAGTCCAATTTGTCAATCTGAAGAAATGTTCCCAAAGGCCAGAGATTCTGTGTACCAGGTGGCATTGATTACATCTGCAGGTGTATTACTGGTGATTGATGTCACTTGTTAAATCCACTTCAATCAGTGTAGATGAAGGGGAGGAGACAGGTTAAAGATGGATTTTTAAGCCTTGAGACAATTGAGATATGGATTGTGTATATGTGCCATTCAGAGGGTGAGTGTGCAAGACAGAAAATGTATGTGCCTTTGAAGGGGGTATGGTGGTGGAAGGGGGTATGGTGGTGGAAGGGGGTATGGTGGTGGAAGGGGGTATGGTGGTGGAAGGGGGTATGGTGGTGGAAGGGGGTATTGTAGTGGAAGGGTAGTGGAAGGGGGTATGGTGGTGGAAGGGGGTATGGTGGTGGAAGGGGGTATGGTGGTGGAAGGGGGTATGGTGGTGGAAGGGGGTATTGTAGTGGAAGGGTAGTGGAAGGGGGTATGGTAGAAGGCAGCGGTGGAAAAAGTACACAATTATCATATTTGAGTAAAAGTAAAAATACCTTAATAGAAAATGATTCAAGTAAAAGCAAAAGTCACCCTGTAAAATTCTACTGAGTAAAAGTCTAAAAGTATTTGGTTTAAAATATACTGACGTATCAAAAGTAAATATAATTACTAGATGTTTTTTGAGGGCAAAGGGGGGGGGGGTGCAACTCAATAGTTGGAAGGTGTTCTTAATGTTGTGTACACTCAGTGTATAATTATGATAGGTGATCACAACGTGTCAGTCCAATACTCCTCTTTATTAGGTAAATGAACATACAACAAAAATATAGAAACATGCATCAAACAACCAGCTGCCCTGTTGTTCCTTGAAAAGTAATTTGTCGTACGGAGTTTGAGGTAGAACAGGACAGGTGGATATTTATTCAGGGGTCAAAGTAAAGAGCATCAACTTAACCAGGATAAAAATATCAATAGTAATGATGACATATATTTATATTTTCTTATGTTACATCCACAACAAAAATACTCTGTCTATCGGGGTCAGAATCTCGTACCCTTCTGTACAGCAGTTAAGATTGAAGTACTGTTGCTCTTTAGGGAAATCATCAGGTCTGTTCACAATGTCACCTCTGCAAAAATGGACACAAAGAACCAAAATGGACGCCTGGTGGAAGAGCTACAGTGACGCCAGTGCACAGAGGGGAAGCATCGCCTCTTTGCCCTCTCTGTCCCTGGCTTCAGCAGTATTTTGGAGGTGTTCACGTCCCCCAGATGGTATCCTGAGACCAGGGCATGAACAATGTATCTCGGTCATAAAGTTTTGGGGGAAGTTAATTCCCAAAATAAATCGCCACAGTGAGAGGACTTGTCAGAGCAAGAAGTGCTTTGTTTTGGTTAGAGATCAATGTGGCTGCTGCCGACAATGTTCAAGATTGTAGAGTAGAAAATCTGTCTGGTATATTAATGGTCTGTTTGAAATATTATTAACAACATACAGGGCCTAAAGAAAGTGTACACCCCCTTGAACTTTTTTCACATTTTGTTGCGTCACAAAGTGCGATTGAAATAGATTTAATTGTAATGTTTTGTAATTGAGCTACACAAAATACTCCAAAATGTCAAAGTTAACATTTAATTCTACATTATTTTTTTACCAATAATAATATGCAATAACTGAACTAAAATATAGTAATTGCATAAGTATTCAACCCCTTTGTTTAGGCAAGCCTTAATTATTTCAGAAATAAAATGTGGCTTAACAAATCATAAGTTGTATGGACTCACTCTGTGTGAGATAATAGGGGTTGACGTGATTTTTAAATGACAACCCCTTCCTCTGTCCCCCATATAACATCTGTAAGGTCCCTCAGTCATGTATGGAATTTCAAGCACAGATTCAACTACTAAGACCAAGGAGCTTTTTAAAAGCCTCATAAAAAGCACAGTGATTGGTAGATGGGTAGCAATAACAAATCAGACATTGAATATATCTTTAAGCATGGTCAAGTTAGTAATTATGCTATGGATGATGTATTACACCACTCAGACACATCAACGATGCATTCGTCATTTTGAACTGAGCTGCAGGACAGGAAGGACACTGCTTAGGGATGTTACCATGAGGCCATTGGTGATTTTATAACAGCTACAGAGGTCAATGGTTGTGATGGAAGTGACGACAACAATGGAGTGACTCCACAATAATGACCTACAGTTGAAGTCAGAAGTTTACATACACCTTAGCCAAATACTCATACTACTTTAAACTCATTTATTTACTACTTTAGTATTTACTACTTTAAATACTTTAAACTCATTTTTTTCACAATTCCTGACATTTAATCCTAGTAAAAATTCCCTGTCTTTGGTCAGTTAGGATAACCACTTTATTTTAAGAATGTGAAATGGCAGAGTAATAGGAGAGGGAATTATTTATTTCAGCTTTTGTTTCTTTCATCACATTCCCAGTGGGTCAGAAGTTTACAAAGACTCAATTAGTATTTGGTAGCATTGCCTTTAAATTGTTTTACTTGGGTCAAACGTTTTGGATAGCCTTCCACAAGCTTCCCACAATAAGTTGGGTGAATTTTGGCCCATTCCTCCTGACAGAGCTCTTGTAACTGAGTCAGATTTGTAGGCCTCCTTGCTCGCACACGCTTTTTCAGTTCTGCCCACAGATTGTCTATAGGATTGAGGTCAGAGCTTTGTGATGGCCACTCCAGTACCTTGACTTTGTTGTCCTTAAGCCATTTTGCCACAACTTTGGAAGTATGCTTGGGGGTCATTTTCCATTTGGAAGACACATTTGTGACCATGCTTTAACTTCCTGACTGATGTCTTGAGATGTTTCTTCAAAGTATCCACATAATTTTTCATCCTCATGATGCCATCTATTTTGTCAAGTGCACCAGTCCCTCCTGCAGCAAAGCACCCCCACAACATGATGCTGCCATCCCTGTGCTTCATGGTTGGGATGGTGTTCTTCGGCTTGCAAGCCTCCCCCTTTTTCCTCCAAACATATCAATGGTCATTATGGCCAAACAGTTCTATTTTTGTTTCATCAGACCAGAGGACATTTCTCCAAAAAGTACGATCTTTGTCCCCATGTGCAGTTGCAAACCGTAGTCTGGCTAGTTTATGGCGGTTTTGGAGCAGTTGCTTTTTCCTTGCTGAGCGGCCTTTCAAGTTATGTCGATATAGGACTCGTTTTCCTGTGGATATAGATACTTTTGTGCCCGTTTCCTCCAGCATCTTCACAAGGTCATTTGCTGTTGTTCTGGGATTGATTTGCACTTCTCGCACCACTTTTTGTACCTTCATCTCTAGGAGACAGAATGCGTCTCCTTCCTGAGCGGAATGACAGCTGCGTGGTCCCATGGTGTTTATACTTGCGTACTATTGTTTGTACAGATGTGGTACCTTCAGGTGTTTGGAAATTGCTCCCAAGGATGAAACAGACTTGTGGAGGTCTACAATTGTTTTATGAGGTCTTGGCTGATTTCTTTGGATTTTCCCATGATGTCAAGCAAAGTGGCACTGAGTTTGAAGGTAGGCCTTGAAATACATCCACAGGTTCACCTCCAATTGACTCAAATTATGTCAATTAGCCTATCAGAAGCTTCTAAAGCCATGACATCATTTTCTGGAATTTTCCAAGCTGTTTATAGGCACAGTCAACTTCTGACCCACTGGAATTGTGATACAGTGAATTATAAGTGAAATAATCTGTCTGTAAACAATTGTTGGAAAAATCACTTGTGTCATGCACAAAGTAGATGTCCTAACCGACTTGCCAAAACTATAGTTTGTTAACAAGAGATTTGTGGAGTGGTTGAAAAACGAGTTTTAATGACTCCTACCTAAGTTTATGTAAACTTCCGAATTCAACTCTAAATGAAAGAGTAAAAAGAAGAATACAAATATACAGAATAAAAATGTACCAATACCTGCATATATACGCAACAAGGCACTAAAGTAATATTGCAACAACAAAAAAAAACACAGCGAAGGAATACAGTCTATGGCAAGACTTGAAAATGGTTGCTTAGCAATGATACCCAACACCATAACAGAGCTTGAAGGATTTTGAAAAGAAAAATGTGCAAATATTGCACAATCCAGGTATGCAATGCTCTTATGAGACTAACCCAAGAAGACTCACTGTAATCACTCCCAAAGGTATTTCTATCACGTATTGGGTGGGTGGGTGGGGGGTGGGGGGGGGGGGTATATTAGTGGTTTGTTTCCTCCCCCATTAATCAACAACAACAAAAAACACTTTTGAGATGAGAGTATTTTGTGTGGATTGTTGACCAAATAAATACAATTAAATCATTTTTAATGCCACTTTGTAAGACAATAAAATGTGATGAAATCCAAGTGGGGTTGTAGACTTTCTATAGGCACTGTATACATGTATATACATACATACACACACAAACACACACACACACACACATACCTATATATATATATATATATATATATATATATATATATATATATATATATATATATACAGTATATCATAAAAGTGAGTGCACCCCTCACATTTTTGTAAATATTTGAGTATATCTTCTCATGTGACAACACTGAAGAAATGGCACTTTGCTACAATGTAAAGTAGTGAGTGTACAGCTTGTATAACAGTGTAAATTTGCTGTCCCCTCAAAATAACTCAACACACAGCCATTAATGTCTAAACCGCTGGCAGCAAAAGTGAGGGGTGTACTCACTTTTGTGATATACTGTAGATACACACACACAAATACCACTGTCAGACTTGTAGTAAAGGAGTAGACTAGCTACTGAACAGAATTAAGGCAAAATGTACTTACTAGTTGTTGGGTATTCATAAATTCAAGCAACAGCATTTTAATTCATGCTTTTTTTCCAATTTTGGCATTAAAACGTTGGGTGCTTTGGGCCAAATTCCTACATGTAATATTCATACAGAGTAACACTAGCCTGGATACATGGAATATTGGACAACCTGCTGTGCAACTTTTTAAATCATTTATCTCTTGTCAATGTCTGCTCTGTGGGGGTACATTCCTGCCAATCATATTGTAAATATATTCCTTTATATTGTTAGTATTATCGGCAGGAAAATACCCCAAACTGCGCCACCAACTTTACAGTTGTTGTATTTACAATGTCTTTGATATTGTGTTACCGACAGTATATGTATTTTAAATCTGTCTTTGATTTCTCTAATTCCAATACACACCGAATGTATTTTTCAGACGTGTTCCTCCTAAGTATCAATATGCTAATTGAGTGAGAGAAAAAAAACATTTATTTCTGTAGTGCCTCTCTAATGTTCAGGAGATATCCATGACTTTCTGCCTAGAAGAACCAGTCCATTCATATATGCATAATTAACATGCAGTTTGTCGATGAGAAAATGAGGCCTTGGAAGCAGGACGTCCTATACATAATGGATAGCCTTTAGTTGGTGTTATGCCATGCTAATGAAGTTCTAATAGTCAGTCTGTTGCCCAAATGAATGGGACGCGTTATGCTTGGTACTAAAGGATACCAATGTGCTTGGTACTAAATGGCATGTTTTACTGACATACTTCAAATGCTAATAGTGCATGTACAGTAGTTACTGCCTCAATGCTGTCATTGTTAAGGTTAAGGGATAATTTGACTTATGAGCCTTCCACAAAATAGCTCTGAGCTTGCTGAATGGCTGTCTGAGAGACTAAGGGATGATATACTGTAAGAAACGGTACGGAAATCTAGTGGCTGTTATCTCTGATAACTACACCGTATCATGACATAAACAAACAGCCAAAACAACAACAACAGCTGTATAGCTTCTCATACAGCTTGAAACGTGCCTTCGCCGGATTACAAGAACATCTCACATCCACACCAACTGTGTGTTTGCCACCGGAAACATGGAGACCTACACAATCATCATGCATAAGAGTAGAAGCTGTTGGTTACACTACTTGAATCCAGCAGGTATAATGCTTCATTACTTGTTGTAAGCACGTATGAGCTTTCATGTCTTATTACAAGGTTTACAGTTTGTTATGTCCTTTTATGAAACACATTTTCAAAATTGCTATCATCTAGTCATTGAGATAATATTAAGAATTTCTAAGCGGGGTCATACGTGCTTATGACAAGTCTTACAATGCATTATAACCGCATCATAATGCATTATACCTGTCAGGTCCAAGTAAAGTGTTACCGAGCGGTTCAATTCAGGAGGGTGCCGTACAGCTGGGCCTTGGTCAGACTGTCCTTCCTGCTCAGTCCTGTTCCTGTGCTTCCAAATTTTTGGTATTGTTGAGAACTCTTTTTGGGAAGTGCCGGGCTAGGACTGGGCCTCATTCTCTCCCTCTGGCAGTGCTGCAGACTGGAGGCTTCCAGAGAGCTTTGGTGGTGTAAGGACTCAGCTGAGCTGTTGGGGCTCACGTCCACGTATTCCTTGTTCATGCTCCCCCCTGACGCTCCAGCAGCCCCGCTCTCCTTATCCTTAAGGCTCCCTGAGAGGAACTGCAGGCTGCACTCTGAGTCCTGGCTGTCTACCTTGGCTCTGTACAGGGGCGGGGGATTGTCCGGCTTGCCCCGCAGGCCCAGGCTGGGGTGTTTGGGACTGGGACTGGGGCTGGGTGAGAGGCCACCACTGGCGGCAGCAGCCAAGCACTGGTCCAGCACATGGCTGTGGAGGAAGACGTTGTCGTCCCCCTCATGGAAGCTGCTGTAGAGAGGCCCCAGTTTAATCTTGGCCGGGCCCATGGCAAAGTGCTGCTCGGAGAAGCTGTAGGGAGACACACGGCCAGGGTTGCGGTTGAAGGAGTACGAGTTGATGTCCTCTACGCTCAGCTGCCTCCAGCGTCCAGTCAGTTCCTCCTCGGTGGGGACACCCATGCTGACCATGCTGGCCTGACTATCGGAGCGCTCCACACCCCGGGGTCCTCCTCCCTGGGCTGAGCCCACACTGTGTGACGATGCGATGAGCGGCGAGTGGTAGGGCTCACTGTAGCCGCAGGATGCTGTGCATACGTATGCCGGTGAAGAGCCACTGCCGCCTTTTGCAGGGCTGGGGGAAGGTGGCATTGCCATGTGCTGGAAGCTGTGGGATTTGGGGAAGACGCTGTGGCCAGGAGGGCTGTCCTTCTCATAGGATGAAGTGCTCTTTCGCTCGCCGTAACCTCCATCCCGCCAGTCCATGTAGAGCCCATGGTGGGAGGAGGACATGGTGCTACTGGGGCCACCGCCGCAGCCTTCCCCGCCCTTCTCGTCTTCCGATGCCTGGCTGAAGCTGGAGTAGGAGCTAGAGGCCCTCAAGGAGCCCGCGGCAAACTCTCCATGGAAGGAGTGGGCCCCGTGATGGGAAAAGTTACCCGATTGGAAGGCTTCCTCCTCGGGGTTGGAGTCTGTGGAGTTCTGGGACTGGAGGAGGAGACCCATGGGGCGGGCATGGACATCCACGCTCTGTCTGCGCTCCTGCCAGCGCTCGGGGCAGTAGAGGGCTGTGTCGCTGCAGTACAGGTCCGATGTGCGGTAAGCTGTACGGCGCCGGAGGCTTTCGGTGCCGCCGCCCGCGCTAGTGGGCACAAAGTTATGGTCATGGCCCTCATCCTCCAATGGCTGGGGGCTGGGCGAACTGGTGTTGGGGCAGCTGCTGCCCGGCTCCGGCTTCTCTAGCACCTTGGCGATGACTGCGGTGGGCACAGCGTCGGAGTAGGGCGAGTGGCACAGCGCCATGGTGACGCCCCGGCCTTGCTTCTCCATGTGGGAGCTCACCCGCTCCTGGAAGTCAATGGGCAGCTGGAGAGAGAGAAGTAGAAAGGGGCGTTGAGGAGAAATATTAAACGATAGAAAGGAGAAAGACATGGATAGACAAACATGAATAAATGGGAGTTCATTGAAGAGAAGTTGATTCAGAAATTACAGCAATAAATAACAGAAAGGAGGACTCTAACAAAGTAATGTTTTAAAGATTTTTCCAGCAAATCTTTATCGACCAACGAAATATTCCTTAATTGACCATGCTGTCTGACAACCACTATCATATCTCCCCATTCATATTCACAAACTCGCCGTTATGGAATGCTCGCCACATCCGCACAGCTGTTTTATCAACGCTGTTCCCTAGGCTCCAATCTAGAGTTTGAGTTTAGAGAAGTAATTTATTCCTGTGTGTTTACTCAGTCCAGCTCGGAGACCCGGTGGGACTTTCACAACCCCTCCGCTCCTGGGCTTTATTTAGGAGCTTGTCTTCTTATACCTCAGTTGTTAACTTCGCTGAGTTTTAGGTTACATCCACCAGCATGGACACAGGTACATCAATACACACACACACACACACACACACACACACACACACACACACACACACACACACACACACACACACACACACACACACACACACACACACACACACACACACACACACACACACACGACTGTCCCCTCTGCTAACCGTACATACGACTGTCCCCTCTGCTAACAGTGCATACGACTGTCCCCTCTGCTAACAGTACATACGACTGTCCCCTCTGCTGACATTACATCCGACTGTCCCCTCTGCTAACAGTGCATACGACTGTCCCCTCTGCTAACATTACATCCGACTGTCCCCTCTGCTAACAGTGCATACGACTGTCCCCTCTGCTAACATTACATACAACTGTCCCCTCTGCTAACATTACATCCGACTGTCCCCTCTGCTAACAGTTTGTACGACTGTCCCCTCTGCTAACATTACATCCGACTGTCCCCTCTGCTAACAGTGCATACGACTGTCCCCTCTGCTAACATTACATACGACTGTCCCCTCTGCTAACAGTGCATACGACTGTCCCCTCTGCTAACATTACATCTGACTGTCCCCTCTGCTAACAGTACGTACGACTGTAACCTCTGCTAACATTGCATACGACTGTCCCCTCTGCTAACAGTGCATACGACTGTCCCCTCTGCTAACATTACATCTGACTGTCCCCTCTGCTAACATTACATGCAACTGTCCCCTCTGCTAACAGTGCATACGACTGTCCTTTCTGCTAACAGTACGAAAGACTGTCCCCTCTGCTAACAGTACGTACGACTGTCCCCTCTGCTAACAGTGCATACGACTGTCCGCTCTGCTAACAGTGCATACGACTGTCCCCTCTGCTAACAGTACATCCGACTGTCCCCTCTGCTAACATTGTCTCCTTTCCCCCGCTCCCTCTGTCTCTTCTCCCTGCTCTCTGTGTCTCCTGTCCCCCGCTCTCTGTGTCTCCTGTCCCCCGCTCTCTGTGTCTCCTTTCCCCCGCTCTCTGTGTCTCCTCTCCCCCGCTCTCTGTGTCTCCTTTCCCCCGCTCTCTGTGTCTCCTCTCCCCCTGCTCTCTGTGTCTCCTGTCCCCCGCTCTCTGTGTCTCCTCTCCCCCGCTCTCTGTGTCTCCTTTCCCCCGCTCCCTCTGTCTCTTCTCCCTGCTCTCTGTGTCTCCTGTCGCTTCCCTTCCCTTTCGTCCCTCCACTATCAAACATAGAGCTACAGGTTAAAAACAAGAGAGAAATAGACGATGTACCCTATGTTGCTTTTTGGTTGACAATAGACGCTTGGCAGAAAAATAACATTGTTGTTTTAAAACTACGGAGCAACTGTTGAAGTCAGAAGTTTATGTACACCTTTGCCAAATATATTTAAACTAAGTTTTTCACGATTCCTGACATTTAATCATAGTAAAATGTACCTGTCTTAGGTCAGTTAGGATCACCACTTTATTTTAAGAATGTGAAATGTCAGAATAATAGTAGAGAGAATGATTTATTTCAGCTTTTATTTATTTCATCACATTCCCTGTGGGTCAGAAGTTAACATACACTGAATTAGTATTTGGTAGGATTGCCTTTAAATTGTTTACCTTGGGTCAAACGTTTTGGGTAGCCTTCCACAAGCTTCCCACAATAAGGGGTGATTTTGTAACTGAGTCAGGTTTGTAGGCCTCCATGCTCGCACACGCTTTTTCAGTTCTGCCCACAAATTCTCTATAGGATTGAGGTAAGGGCTTTGTGATGGCCACTCCAATACCTTGACTTGGTTGTCCTTAAGCCATTTTGCCACAACTTTGCAAGCATGCTTGGGGTCATTGTCCATTTGGAAGACCCATTTGCGACCAAGCTTTAACTTCCTGACTGATGTCTTGAGATGTTGCTTCAATATATCCACATAATTTTTCATCCTCATGATGCCATCTATTTTGTGAAGTACATCAGTCCTCCTGCAGCAAAGCACCCCCACAACATGATGCTGCCACTCCTGTGCTTCACCGTTGGGATGGTGTTCTTCGGCTTGCAAGCCTCTCCCTTCTTACCTTCAAACATAACTGTAGTCTGTTTTTTATGGCGGTTTAGGAGCAGTGGCTTCTTCCTTGCTGAGTGGCCTTTCAGGTTATGTCGATATAGGACTTGTTTTACTGTGGATATAGATACTTTTGAACCTGTTTCCTCCAGCATCTTCACAAGTGTCCTTTGCTGTTGTTCTGGTATTGATTTGCACTTTTCGCACCAATGTACGTTCATCTCTAGGAGACAGAACGCGTCTCCTTCCTGAGCGGTATGACGGCTGCGTGGTCCCATGGTGTTTATACTTGCGTACTATCGTTTGTACAGATGAACGTGGTTTCTTCAGGTGTTTGGAAATTGCTCCCAAGGATGAACCATACTTGTGGAGGTCTACCATTTTTTTCCTGAGGTCTTGGCTGATTTCTTTTGATTTTCCTATGATGTCAAGCAAAGAGGCACTGAGTTTGAAGGTAGGCCTTGAAATGTAAACTAGTTTTAATCACTCCAACCTAAGTGTATGTAAACTTCCCATTTCAGCTGTATTTTTAGCAGCCTGCCTACCCCATTGAGAATTGAGTGGGGAAGCAGGTGAGACTGCAGGGTTAACTAGCGCCTCCAACATGCCGTGTTCAGCAGCTTTCCTGAGGGGCTCATCTGCACACCGATCAATTTATCTGGCTGGTAATTAGCAGAGTTAAGTCCCAATGAGAATCATGCAGCATCCCTTTGATCGCGCTCAGTTATATTCACCGCTGCATTTTTTAACAGATTCGTCAATGCTCCGAGAATTGGTCATTGACATTCATTACTACTGCTGCGTCTCACTTTCAGTTGACTCAGAGGGATGTGCTTTCAAAAAACAATCACTGTTATTTCAGTATGAAAATATGAGTGTTATTATTGACAGCTGAATGTGTCATAACAACCTCTGTGGTCCCTGTTATCTTATTGTATTTCAGTAACTCCTTCAATTTCATTCCGTAGCAGCTTTGCTACTTGGCCCATACATGCTTGACATTACGTTGAAGAAATTGTCCCATGTCTGTGAGGCATTTCTAAGAGAATTGATGAGGATTTTCGCTCATGCTTCACTTCTTACTTCCCCTTTGTGTGGACTAGATGTTGTTGGAGACAGTTTGTCCTCTGTTGTGCTCAGTTGTATGGTCAAATCAACAGGGGGAGAATTAAGTGGCCATCAAGAGCCTGACAGAACAGCATTTGAGACGGGGCTGTTTGTTAGCAGTGAGTGAGTGTACAGCAGATCAGAACTCACCTCAGATAGCTTGTGGGCTCTGTGGTGTGACTTGGAGCACTGTAGGAGCTGTGCTGCCAGGTTACAGTCCTTTCTGTACAGGTCCTGGCATGGGAAAGATAGACACTGTTGTTTAGTCATAGGTTGGGGTGCCATGCAAACTTAAGAACAGTATTAATTGTAATGGGAGTAAGTGACCTAAATCTATTTAAAATGGGTTACTACAATAATTGCTTTGCAGTTATATTAAATGTACAAATAAATGTAAATTCCATGTAATTTCATGGTATTTGTACATCAGAGTAGAATGGGACCAAACAGTAATTTCAGCGTGTGGCATTCGCGTACACACCAATGCTCGACAAACAAAGAATTGTGTCCTCAAAAATTATATTACAAATTGACTACTAGTCTTTATCTGTTCTTCTCCCTCGAGTCTCTTGTGACAACCCAAAAGTTGACTTCCATTTAAAGTTGAGGGTCTCACAAGGCAAGCCTCCACTTAGGGAGAACACAATCAAAGGAACGAACACACTATCAATTACCGAACAAATTCATCCGCCCAGAGACAAATTGTGCTAGTTTTTCTGATCAGGCCCCTATTGATTTGAGGGTCACTACTGTACATCTTACTCTAGCAATTTAAAGAATGAAGAAGTTGTGATGATGAAAATGTACCGAGACTTTTATGTTTATGTTAGAGTTGGCATGGTAGGCAAGGCCATCACCAGGCTTTGGTCTAATTGGGTGTTTAGTTTTTTTCAGTGAATCCCTTCAAAAACTCATGAAGTAAGGATTTTGCGCAATGGCTGGCTATATACTCACATTGTCCTCTCTGAGCTTTTCAATGGTGATCTTGGCCTCCATGAGGTGATTGTTGAGGACGATAATCTCTCGACTCAGCGCTCTTTTCTCATCCTCATGGTGCTGGGACTAAATCACAGAGGAGAGGTGGAAAGAGGAGAGAAAGAGAGGAAATTAGGAATTGAGAGACCAAGAAGAGGGAGAAGGGGAAGTGAAAGGAGAGGAAGAGAAAGTCAAAGGAAAGCAGGAGAAAACGAATGAGAGAAGAGGTGGAGAGCAGTCAGTCAGGGGTTCACGCTCTTTCTCTGCCAGTAGCAGGTCGTAATTAAAGGAAGATTACATTGGCCAGTGCCCATATCAAATCAATTACGCTGCCAGGGTGAGAGAAAGTAGCAATCTTGGAGTCCTGAGAAATTAAAGCTTCTTGTAATTGCGGTTGCAGCGACTGTCATTTTTTACCCCGAAACCTGACAAACCTGTGATTTAGCCTCAAACAATAAACGGTTACTAGATGCTTTCTCCCCTCACCCAATCATTTTCAACATCCTGTTGTGTGGCAGGATTTGACAAAAGATGCATCATCAAGTCCCCGACGCACAATAGTCATAATTGTTTTGAAATTCAGGGGTGGGAGATAAATTAAATACAAGTCAATTAATGTCAGTTTGAGCAATAGGTTGGTATTGATATCCAAATCCATTCTGTAAGCCTCTTATTAATCAGCTCTGGGATGTTGCTTTGGCAGTCTCATTCATTCCTATGACGTTCCACATTGCAATCATATTTCACTCTGGATGGTCTTTGGCAGTCTCATTCATTCCTATGACGTTCCACATTGTAATCATATTTCACTTTGGATGGTCTTTGGCAGACTCATTCATTCCTATGACGTTCCACATTGTAATCATATTTCACTCTGGATGGTCTTTGGCGGTCTCATTCATTCCACATTGTAATCATAAATTCATAAAAAATCCTACAATGTGATTTTCTGGATTGTTTTCTTCTTCTCATTTTGTCTGTCATAGTTGAAGTGTACCTATGATGAAAATTACAGTCCTCTCTCATCTTTTTAAGTGGGAGAACTTGCACAATTGGTGGCTGACTAAATACTTTTTTGCCCCACTGTATATCTTTACTTTTAATACATTTAAAAACATTTCTACAAAATTGTTTATCACTTTGTCATTATGGGTAGATTGTGTAGATTGTGTAGATTGCTTAGGATATTTTTTAAAATCCTTTAGAATAAGCCTGTAACGTATCAAAATGTGTAAAAAGTCAAGGGGTCTGAATACTTTCCTAAGGCACTGTAAAGCAACATATTAAATAAATGAATGGGGAGAATGGGTGAGTTGATGAGTGATGGAAGCCTTATTATGTAATCACCAATTGTGAATGAAGAACAGGGCGGGCTGTGTGTATATAATGCCGGAAAAATAATAATTTTATGTGTTTTCATTTCAGGCTGTTAGGCAACAAATTACATTTTGACTTTCTATACCCACTGTATATTCATCATAATGCCGTTATTGATTTCGTGCTAAGTTTCACTATTTATCAAGACCACTTGGCGCTTATAATGTTGTTTAGGCTACTGATGTTTTCATAATTTGAACACGTGTCTTGACCGGTGGTTGGGGTATTTATTTAGATTTTTTTTGTTGTTTTAAAAAGGAGCAGTTACCGTGTTCCAAACAAATGCATTCGGTTTCATAATTCTAACAAAGACACTCCACAAATAAAATTGAAAATACTACTGTATTTTTGAGAAAAAAAGGTCAATTGTAGGCCCTTTTTAGACCTATACATGCCTCCTGTATGACCCTATGATCTGTGAACCGTACATGATACAGACAACATCTTGGTGTCATTATCCTCCTTATCGTGTGCTCTAACATATGTCTAGATTCTAAAATACACATTTTCACATTAACCTCTAAGAGTTTAAAACTTCTTCAGGATCTGTGTCCCGTCCATGGCACGGTTGAGCTAACGTAGGCTAATGTAATTAGCGTGAGGTTGTAAGCAACAAGATATTGGCAGAAAGCTTAAATTCTTGTTAATCTAACTGCACTGTCCAATTTACAGTAGCTATTACAGTGAAAGAATACCAAGCGATTGTTTGAGGAGAGTGCACAATTCTGATCATGAAAAGTTATTAATAAACAAATGAGGTACATTCGGGCAGTCCTGATACAACATTTTGAACAGAAATGCATTGTTTTTTTCTTTGTATCATCTTTTACCAGATAACGACGTGTAATGTCAATTTCCATATAAAATGTGTCATATCATTTAAAAGTACCAGAGGGCCCACTCTGACGTATTTGAAGAGTATGTTGTTACGAACAATGTCTAAAATATTAGACATTGTTGATGAGACAAAAAAAATTATAATCATGTTGAATAAATTAATAACAAATCACAGCCCTTCTTTAGGATTAAGAGTTCCCTTTGAATCCACTTTCCCATTCACTGTGTTTTTACAAACAGTACTTCTTAAAACAACCGCTTCATAGCACAGTATTGGTTTTGACTGACAGCTGTTCTGAACTTGAACACCGCTTGTGACAAGATGCCTCCCTCCCTCCTGCTAATGGGCAACTTTTGCACATTATTTGTTGTCTGAGTGAGGGAAATGCTGTAAATAAAGATGATTATTTTGAAAGATGAAATGTTAAGGACTACAATAAATACTGCTTTGATGTCATACAAGTGTAACGGATGTGAAACAGCTAGCTAGTTAGCGGTGGTGCGCACTAAATAGCGTTTCAATCGGTGACGTCACGTGACGGCCGTGGCTTTTGTGGAGCGATGGTTAACGATGCTTCGTGGGTGACTGTTGTTGATGTGTGCAGAGGGTCCCTGGTTCGCGCCCGGGTATGGGCGAGGGGACGGTCTAAAGTTATACTGTTACACAAGCAAGCCAAACATCCATCAGTCCAAATGTGCACTTCACATGTCCATATCATAAAACTCAGGTCATATACAGTACAATGTCAACGTTTATGATCACTGTGTTTGATGTACAGTTACAATATGACACAGCGTGGGTTGTTCTGAACAGAATGAGTCTATGTTTGTTGTATTGTGAGAAATTTGGCGGGAACACACATCTGAATGCACGAGTCGTGACTATTCTATGCGCACTAAAATGACGATCTGCTTCTCTGAATTGCCTAACACTGTGAGATCATATCTTGTAACTTCCATGTTGGCAATAGAACATGCTTTCAAATGATGTCCACACGCTGATTGCGATTTATAATGGACCATTTTTGGAATGTGCAAACATTGTGTAAAAGTGGGGATGCAGGGCTGCTTTCAAAATAAAACAATTTCAAGTGTGCTTGCTCTAGTTCCTCAATGGCACAGCTAAGAAAAAATAGCACCTTACAGTTGAAGACTCTTCTTTGAGTCATAAAATTGCATTGAAATTACACAGTAACTGTGCACACTCTGGAGAGTTGTGTGACCACTTGGAGACTCCAGTTAGACCTCTCACTCAAACCATTGTCATTTTATTGTCTTGTGTTCCATCTACCCCAAATTTCCCAAGAATATTCTTAGCATGTTACTGAATGTATCCAGAGTATTTTCAGATTTAGTAATATACAAATGTGTCGAAAAGCACAGTAAAAATAACATTCATTGCGGTAATCTCCAAACCTTTATCTTTTGATTGCTAACATGGGTATGCATATGCTTTCCATAGTTCTTCTGGAAGAAACATTTCAATGTAGCCCTATTCATATAGACCAATTCCCACAAGGGAAAAGGTAAAGGTAAAGGGTAAAGGGTTAATTTTTAATAAATTATTGTGGGAAATTGTATTTAATAATCAAGACATACAGTGCCTTGCGAAAGTATTCGGCCACCTTGAACTTTGCGACCTTTTGCCACATTTCAGGCTTCAAACATAAAGATATAAAACTGTATTTTTTTTGCGAAGAATCAACAACAAGTGGGACACAATCATGAAGTGGAACGACATTTATTGGATATTTCAAACTTTTTTAACAAATCAAAAACTGAAAAATTGGGTGTGCAAAATTATTCAGCCCCTTTACTTTCAGTGCAGCAAATTCTCTCCAGAAGTTCAGTGAGGATCTCTGAATGATCCAATGTTGACCTAAATGACTAATGATGATAAATACAATCCACCTGTGTGTAATCAAGTCTCCGTATAAATGCACCTGCACTGTGATACTGTTGTGAAGAAGTTTAAAGCCGGATTTGGATACAAAAAGATTTCCCAAGCTTTAAACATCCCAAGGAGCACTGTGCAAGCGATAATATTGAAATGGAAGGAGTATCAGACCACTGCAAATCTACCAAGACCTGGCCGTCCCTCTAAACTTTCAGCTCATACAAGGAGAAGACTGATCAGAGATGCAGCCAAGAGGCCCATGATCACTCTGGATGAACTGCAGAGATCTACAGCTGAGGTGGGAGACTCTGTCCATAGGACAACAATCAGTCGTATATTGCACAAATCTGGCCTTTATGGAAGAGTGGCAAGAAGAAAGCCATTTCTTAAAGATATCCATAAAAAAGTGTCGTTTAAAGAAGGTGCTCTGGTCAGATGAAACCAAAATTGAACTTTTTGGCAACAATGCAAAACGTTATGTTTGGCGTAAAAGCAACACAGCTCATTACCCTGAACACACCATGCCCACTGTCAAACATGGTGGTGGCAGCATCATGGTTTGGGCCTGCTTTTCTTCAGCAGGGACAGGGAAGATGGTTAAAATTGATGGGAAGATGGATGGAGCCAAATACAGGACCATTCTGGAAGAAAACCTGATGGAGTCTGCAAAAGACCTGAGACTGGGACGGAGATTTGTCTTCCAACAAGACAATGATCCAAAACATAAAGCAAAATCTACAATGGAATGGTTCAAAAATAAACATATCCAGGTGTTAGAATGGCCAAGTCAAAGTCCAGACCTGAATCCAATCGAGAATCTGTGGAAAGAACTGAAAACTGCTGTTCACAAATGCTCTCCATCCAACCTCACTGAGCTCGAGCTATTTTGCAAGGAGGAATGGGAAAAAATGTCAGTCTCTCGATGTGCAAAACTGATAGAGACATACCCCAAGCGACTTACAGCTGTAATCGCAGCAAAAGGTGGCGCTACAAAGTATTAACTTAAGGGGGCTGAATAATTTTGCACGCCCAATTTGTCAGTTTTTGATTTGTTAAAAAAGTTTGAAATATCCAATAAATGTCATTCCACTTCATGATTGTGTCCCACTTGTTGTTGATTCTTCACAAAAAAATACAGTTTTATATCTTTATGTTTGAAGCCTGAAATGTGGCAAAAGGTCGCAAAGTTCAAGGGGGCCGAATACTTTCGCAAGGCACTGTAGTCCATATTTTAGAGCACACTATAAGGACTCTGGACACCAAGATGTTGTCTGTTTCATGTACAGTTCAAAGATCACATGGTCTTACAGGAGGCATGTACTGTATATAAAAAGGGCCTAAAGTGTCCACTTTCATCACGATTTTCTCAAAATTGATTTGTCATACAAATCTTAAAAGCTTTTCAAACATCCTTCCTCCCAATTATTTTTTTTTGTGAAAGTTGCCAAAACAACCTGATACCCCAAAATACTTTCCACTCCCGCTGCCTTGGAATCCCCCATATATGACAAATCCAGAATACCACTGGGTTTATAGATGAATATCGAAAGATTGTATTCTGACATGCAGATGTAATCTATCTCCCTCACTTGTGATATTCTTGTCAATTTGTAGCTAAACTGTGTTTTTCAGTGGATTTATTTATATATTACACTCCCAAGGGAACAATGAAAACTTTTATCTCTTGACATCAGATTGACAAATGGCTCATGCACCGTCATTTTAATCAAACCTGAGTCAGCCGTTCCTTGCGTAAACCATGAGATGAGGAAACATGATGAGAATAGATAACACCAACCTCACTCGTAAATTGCTATTGTATCTACATCCAGATTGGCTCTGTATAGACTAAGGTAACAACCAAACAATTTGTAATGACCAAGGTTACATTTTGTCCTCTCTGCTGAATAGAACGCTCCGTGGGTGACAATGAAGCGAGAATTACTCCTAGATTGAGTCGTGTCCTGCTCCATTTCCTACTGTACAATATAACGATGCCGAAGGTCACATTGACACGAATTGTGACTGACTGTTATTAGGGTCAGAGCACAGGGCAATTAGACATTTCCCCTCACCTTCCCATCCAACCACTGCTGCAGGATTGGGCGAAGTGGTTTCCATGACAACCTTTCAAATCAAAACGTTACCCTGTTTTGCACAAACCCAACAGATGTTGATTCCTCTCGCCGTATGATGTAAAATTCTAATGGAATAGTAAGATAAACAAGGTCTGACTTCCGGGTTCTGTTTTCCTGTAATGATTTTGAGAGGAGAGGGTTTAATAAGTACAAATGTGTGTTGGGTGAGAAAGAACCTGGTTTGTGAATGACTGCGGTATTGTGATTTCCCCATGCTGTTTCGGCTGTCTGTCTGTCTCCACTGAACTGCTATCTTCTCCAGGCCAACAAACACTGAAGTTGGGGGATGGGAGAAAACTTTTTTTGTTTATTTAACTAGGCAAGTCAGTTAAGAACAAATTCTTATTTACAATGATGGCCTAGGAACAGTGGGTTAACTGCCTTGTTCAGGGCGCAGAACAACCTATTTTTACCTTGTCAGTTGGGGGTTTGATCTAGCAACCTTTTGATTACTGGCCCAATGCTCTAACCACTAGGCTACCTGCCGCCTCTACGCTCTAACCACTAGGCTACCTGCCGCCTCTACGCTCTAACCGCTAGGCTACCTGCCAGCCCAAGTTGGGGAAGGGGAGAGAAAAACACAAGGTTATATAGGCTTCTGTGGAAAAAAATAAAAATTCTAACCTTAAGAAAAAGGATTTCCAACCGTCTCATAAATAACCACCTACCATAAAGTTTTAAATGCTCAATCGGTAAAATATTTTGTGAAATATCTACAAGTCCCTAAAGGAGAGGGCTATGTGACATAAAAGCCATTTAATTTAAAGTTTGATGTGCTTCAACTGAACATTAGGTTTTCTTTTCCCCTTTTGGCACAATTTCAATTCTTAGGTTGAGAGACAGTATTTTTGAAGAAGTTCATATCGTTATCTAGGTCCAGTTTGATAGTTGTTTGAGATATTTCCATCAATCGACGACAAGCCCAGTTAATGGATGAGGGGTAACGCATTCTGGTAGGTCAAATGTGAAGACGGGCAGACGAGCAAGAGGAGCAAAACAACGGGATGATTTAAGAAGATCAAGTTAAACATTTCAGCATATCATCAAATCCTCTCTGATATCTTTGGCACCTCGAGTAGCAACATCAATACAATGGAAACTCAACTAGCATGTGACTTTTTTCGCTGAACAAAGCAGAATGATGCTTTGTTTTCATTGAAAAGCTTTGACTAATGAGAACATAGTGAATGGCACCTTGAGAAATCTGTGACTCAGAAAACATGCACTTCTGGCATACTAGTGAGCATGGCAGAAATGCAACACACACTGATGAGAACTGTTATTATGGATGAAGTGTCTCTGAACCACCCACTGCAGTGTGAGTAGGGCCGGGAGCTGCCTGCTTAGTCGAGGTCTAGGAAAGCACACACACACACCCTTAATCAGAACAGCCTCAATTCCATCGGGGCGTGGACTTTACAAGGTGTCGAAAGCATTCCACAGGGATGCTGGCCTATATTGACTCCAATGAAGTCACTTGTAAAACCCACTTCAATCAGTGTAGATGAAGGAGAAGAGACAGGTTAAATAATGATTTTTTGTGAGTACCAGCCAACCAGCCAACTTGAGACAACTGTTGGAACACTGCTGTGTCAAGTTGGCTGGATATCTTTTCGGGAAACTGCTGAGCATGAAAAACCCAACAGCGTTGCAGTTCTTGACACAAACCGTTGCGCCTGGCACCTACTACCATACCCTGTTCAAAGGCACTTAAATATTTTTTCTTGCCCATTCAGCCTCAAACCTGACTAGTCTCCCAGTCCCTGCAGCTGAAAAACATCCCCACAGCATGACGCTGCCACCACCATGCTTCACTGTAGAGATGGTGACAGGTTTCCACCGGAGGTGACGCTTGGCATTCAGGCCAAAGAGTTCAATCTTGGTTTCATCAGACCAGAGAATCTTGTTTCTCATGGTCTGAGAGTCCTTTATGTGCCTTTTTGGCAAACTCCAAGCAGGCTGTCATGTGCCTTTTACTGAGGAGTGGCTTCCGTCTGGGCACTCAGTGATTCAGAAATGGTTGTCCTTCTGGAATGTTCTCAAAACTCCACAGAGGAACTCTGGAGCTCTGTCAGAGTGACCATCGGGATCTTGGTCACCTCCCTGACCAAGGCCCTTCTCCCCTGATTGCTCAGTTCGGCTGGCGGCCAGCTCTAAGAAGAGTCTTGGTGGTTACAAACTTCTTCCATTTAAGAATGATTGAGGCCACTTTGTTCTTGGGGACCTTCAATGTTGCATAAATAAATAGGTAACCCTCCTCAGATCTGTGCCTTGACACAATCCTGTCTCGGAGCTCTACGTACAATTCCTTCAACCTTATGACTTGGTTTTTGCTCTGATATGCACTGTCAACTGTGGAACCTTATATAGACAGGTGTGTGCCTTTCCTAATCATGTCCGATCAATTTAATTTACCACAGGTGGACTCCAATCAAACGTGTGCAAAGCTGTCATCAAGAAAAGGGGTGGCTATTTGAAGAATCTAAAATATAACATATCTTTTGATTTGTTTAACACTTTTTTGGTTACTACATGATTCCATATGTGTTATTTCATAGTTTGATGTCTTCACTATTATTATACAATGTAGAAAATAGTACAAGTAAAGAAAAACCCTTGAATGAGTCAGTGTTCTAAAACTTTTGACTGGTAGTGTAATTCTTCTCAACAACGGGCTATGGTCAATAATTTCAAAGGCTGCACTGAAATCTAACAGTACAGCTCCCACCATCCTCTTATTATCAATTTCTTTCAACCAATCATCAGTCATATGTGTCAGTGCAGTACATGTTGAGTGCCCTTCTCTATAAGCATGATGAAAGTCTGTTGTTAATTTGTTTATCGAGAAATAGCATTGTATTTGGTTAATCACATTTTTTCCAACAGTTTGCTAAGAGCTGTTAGCAAGTGAATAGGTCTGCTGTTAAAATCAGTAAAGGCCGCTTTGGGTAGCGGAATGACTTCCTGGCTTCCCTCCAGGCCTGAGGACAAACACTTTCCTCCAGGCTCAGATTAAAGATATGATAGAGAGGAGTAGCTATAGAGTCAGCTACCATCCTCAGTAGCTTTCCATCTAAGTTGTCAATGCCAGGTTCGTCATTCTTGATCAATATCAATTTATCCACCTTTCCCACACTAACTTTACAAAATTCAGACTTATAATGCCTATCTTTAATTTAATTTAATTTTTATGCATTAATATGATCGCTCATTATTCGTTGTTGACATTTCCTGCCTAAGTTTGTCCACTTTGCCAATTAAGTAATGATTTAAATAAGCCATCTGATTCTATGAACGATGGAGTTAAATTTGTCTTTCTGCCCATAATTTAATTTAAAGTACTCCAAAATGGTTTTTCCCTCATTCTTTATATCATTGATGTTGGCTTCAAAATACAGTTTCTTTTTCTTTTTGTTGTCACATAATTTCTCAATTTGCAGTAAGATGTGCAGCCATACAATTGTTCAATTCCTCATCAATCCATGGAGCCTTAACAGTTCTAACAGCCAGTATATTAACAGGTGCATGTCTATCAATAATTGAAAGAAGCAATATCATAAATTCACAAAGTGCAGTGTCTAGATGCTCCTTATTACTAGCATCAGACCAACAAATATGTTTAACATCATCCCTATAAGAGTCACAGGAAAATATTTTTGGGAACTTTGGCTTTCCTGGATATAGCCACTATATTGTGATCACTGTATCCAATGGGTATGGAAACAGTTTTAGAACAAAGTTTTACAGTATTAGTAAAAATGTGATCAATACACATGGATGATCTTGTTCCTGTAGTGTTTGTAAACAACCTGGTACAGTTGAAGTCGGAAGTTGACATACACTTGGGTTGGAGTCATTAAAATTAGTTTTTCAACCACTCCACAGATTTCTTGTTAACAATCTATAGTTTTAGCAAGTCGGTTAGGACATCTACTTTGTGCACGACAGAAGGGATTTTTCCAACAATTGTTAACAGACAGATTATTTCACTTATAATTCACTGTATCACAATTCCAGTGGGTCAGAGGTTTACATGCACTAAATTGACTGTGCCTTTATACAGCTTGGAAAATTCCAGAAAATGTTGTCATGGCTTTAGAAGCTTCTGATAGGCTAATTGACATAATTTGAGTCAATTGGAGGTTTACCTGAGGATGTATTTCAAGGCCTACCTTCAAACGCTGTGCCCCTTTGCTTGACATCATGGGAAAATCAAAAGAAATCAGCCAAGAGATCAGACAAAACATTATAGACCTCCACAAGTCTGGTTCATCCTTGGGAGCAATTTCCAAATGCCTGAAGGTACCACGCTCATCTGTACAGACAATAGTACGCAAGTATAAACACCATGGGACCACGCAGCCGTCCTACCGCTCAGGAAGGAGATGATTCTGTCTCCTAGAGATGAATGTACTTTGGTGCGAAAAGTGCAAATCAATCCCAGAACAACAGCAAAGGACCTTGTGATGATGCTGGAGGAAACAGGTACAAAAGTTTCTATAGCCACTCTAAAACCAGTCCTATGTCAACATTACCTGAAAGGCCGCTCAGCAAGGAAGAAGCCACTGCTCCAAAACCAAAAAAAAAAAAAGCCAGACTACGGTTTGCAACTGCACATTGGGACAAAGATTTTACTTTTTTGAGAAATGTCCTCTGGTCTGATGAAACAAAAATATAACTGTTTGGCCATAATGACCATCGTTATGTTTGGAGGAGAAAGGGGGAGGCTTGCAAGCAGAAGAACACCATTCCAACTGTTCAGCACGGGGTGGCAGCATCATGTTGTGGGGGTGTTTGCTGCAGGAGGGACTGGTGCACTTCACAAAATAGATGGCATCATGAAGCAGGAAAATGATGTGGATATACTGAAGCAACATCTCAAGACATCAGTCAGGAAGTTAAATCTTGGTCGCAAATGGGTCTTCCAAATTAACATTGACCACAAGCATACTTACAAAGCCGTCGCAAAATGGCTTAAGGACAACAAAGTCAAGGTATTGGAGTGTCCATCACAAAGCCCTGACCTCAATCCTATAGAAAATGTGTGGGCAGAACTGAAAAAGAGTGTGCGTGCAAGGAGGCCTACAAACCTGACTCAGTTACACCAGCTCTCTCAGGAGGAATGGGCCAAAATTAATTTATTGTGGGAAGGTTGTGGAAGGCTCCCTGAAACTTTTGACCCAAGGTAAACAATTTAAAGGCAATGCTACCAAATACTAATTGAGTGTATGTAAACATCTGACCCACTGGGAATGTGATGAAAGAAATAAAAGCTGAAATAAAATGATCTCTCCTATTATTCTGACATTCTTAAAATAAAGTGATGATCATAACTGACCTAAAATGGGAATAGTTTACTAGGATTAATTGTCAGGAATTGTGAAAAACTGAGTTTAAATGTATTTGGCTAAGGTGTATGTAAACTTCTGACTTTAACTGTAGGTTGATTAACAACCTGGTCCAGATTACAGGCACTGGTTACAGTGAGAAGCTTCCTCTTGAGCGGACAGCTAGAAAGTAGACCTCTCTGTTTACATCACATATACTATCAAGCATTTCACACACATTATTTAAATACTGACTGTTGAGCATTTGGTGGCCTATGGCAGCACCCCAAAATAATAGGCTTTAGATCAGGCAGGTGAACATGCAACCACAACAATTTGATAATGCTTGACATGAGATCTTCTCTAAGCATTACAGGGATATGGCTCTGAATATATACAGAAACACCTCCCCCATAAGCACTACTGTCTCTTCTTTAGATGTTATATCCTTGTATTGCTTCTGCTGTATCATCAAAGGGATTATGTAAATGAGTCTCAGAAATGGTTAAAGAACTAATGTTATCTGATGTTAGCAAGTTATTGATTGCATGAACCTTATTTCTAAGGCTACATACTGTATATTACTATGGGCTATTTTTAGCCCTTTCCTTTGAAGCTTCTCAGAGATTGACGTAATATGGTAAAGAGCAAACCAGGAAAGATAAAAAAACAAACATTCAGCAGTCCATTAATCAGTTGTAAGTGTGCGTAAGTGTGTGTGTGTGCTTTGGGGTTGAAGCTACGAACCCATAGGCTTGGCTCTCTCATCCCTTCCTGGCTTTTGGGAGGGAGGGTGGACAATGAGGCTGTCATAGCAGATGTAAGCAATGTCCCCAAGCGCTCTGGAAGCTTTCACTGGTGAGTTCTTTCCTCTTTTGGAGCACAGTTTCAGGATAGTCCTCGTTGAGGAAGATGTACGTTCCGCTACCTTGTCCTTGAACCTCAGGAACTTGACCACTGTCAGCCTGGGCCTGTCACCTAGGCCGGTGGTGGGTTTACCAGTCCTGTGGGAGTGCTCCACCTCTTCAGTTTCTCAGAGATAATTTCCCTCACTTTGTCCTCAGACTCCATCCATGTGGAGATTCTGCAATTCTGTCCACAGCAATGTTGTTCAAAATAGTCAGATTTCTCCATCATTTATATCATAGATTCACATGCTGTCACGTCCTGACCATAGAGAGTCCTTATTTTCTATGGTTAGAGTAGGTCAGGGCATGACTGGGGGGTTAGTCTAGTGTCATGACATTGGCCTGGGAGTAGGTTTATGACAGTCATAAATACCTCTTTCCCCCCTCTTTCCTCTCTCTACCCTACTGATGTTACATTTGCAAAACCCTTGGTTAACATAGAGATTCTGGGAACATCAGAAGGTGGGGGGAAATTAACTATATTCTGGTAATCCGACCAATTGAACATATGCGGTGGTACTTAATGAATATGATGTCAGTTCGGTTGTCATCTGAGACATTCTCATCAATGATAAGATGACATAAACTCTAGAGTGGAAAGTCTACACATCAGAATTATCAGATTCACATGGAACTGTTGTTCAATTTAAATGTTTGAATATGAAATTATTCGTGATGGGATGAAATGTGATTTTAGCTTCTTAAATGTGACATTTGGGTTTTCATAAGATAGGGCTCTGCACAATCAGTGGCCCGCTCCTGTGAAGGGACATGGGCTATAAAACTTTTCAAACATGCCCTCTCCCTTCCTATATAAGCCCTTGACGACAATATAACCTCCTGTTCCGAGGACGTGAGGACGACGGTCCTATGTCAGAATGGTTCAGATAATAACTACAGAAAAAAGCCAACATCAGAGTGAACTTTGGTTGCAAATGGTATGAACTTTGAACTCATATTCACTACAGAAGTGATACCTCCTAGCCGTTGAGTTGGCAACAGCCGCTGCAAACGAGGGTTAGGAAGGAACAGACAGAGTATCCCGTCTACCACACAACAACGTTACTACAACGTATCCAATTTACCAGCAGAGACATTCTTCAAAGGACTCGGTATAAATTATTTTATAGAATAGCATGTCATATCACTTAATCCGGCATAGCCAAAGACATGACACTAGTTTATTATTTCTATGTGGGGTTCTAGATTTGTGTTTCTATGTCGGTTATTGTGTATGATTCCCAATTAGAGGCAGCTGGTAATCGTTGTCTCTAATTGGGGATCATATTTAAGTAGCTGTTTTTCCACCTGTGTTTATGGGGTATTGTTTTGAGTTAGTGCACATAGCATCTCTGTTGTCACGGTTCGTTGTTAGTTTATTTTTTATTTGTTTTTGTCTTTGCTCAGTTTCACTTTCTATTAAATAATGTGGAACTCAACATCTGCTGTGCCTTGGTCCGACATTTATTCTAGCGAACGTAACAGAATATCCCGTCACAACAGGACCATGCAGCGTGCCCAGGAGGAGAGGGTAACATGGACTTGGGAGGAGATTCTGGACGGGAAGGGATCCTGGACTTGGGAAGAAATCCTGACAGGACAGGATCACCTTCCATGGCGGGAGACGCAAGGAGAGAAGGGAGAACAGAGACGATGCCGGGATTTGTGGCCACAAGGAAAGCCCAAAAGACAGGGGGAACACGGGGTGGTACACGGTGTGGTCGGCGGAGCAGAGGTGTGAACCAGTGACAACATGGGAGGAGGTAGAGAGGTGGTCGGTCGAGTGCCAGAACCCGCCTAGGAGTCAATGGAACAGTGCGAAGAGGGATAACGGAGAATGGAGTTAGCGAGGAGTATTTATTTCATTTAACCTTTATTTAACCAGGAAGGGCTCATTGAGATTTAAAATCTCTTTTTCAAGAGTGTCCTGGCCAAGATAGGCAGCACCAAGTCATTACAAACATTACAGACAAATAACATGAAAAACTACAAGTAATCTAGTAAAAACCATAGAATTCACAAGAGTATAACCAAATCAAAAACAGCAAATTAACAACATTGACAGGTCAGGGAATCAGTCTCAAGATCATTCATCAGTGATTTAAAAATACCAATCGGGACAAGTTCTTCCAGTTTAAAAGTATTTTGTAAGGTGTTCCAAGACGATGGCGCAGAGTACATAAAAGCCCTTTTACCAAATTCAGTTCGGACATTCGGAACAGTAGGATAAAGTCCAGCGAACGAAAAGATTACCCACCACATTTCTGAACAATAAAAATAACAAAATAAAAAGGTAGTAAACCCAAAATGGCTTTGTAAATAAAAATATACCAGCCCTGGTATACAAAGTGCAGTGGTGCGTAAGGGTTTTGCAGTTTAAAATAAATCTCAAAGTGCCATGGTAAAGGGTGTCAATTGATCTCAAACACTGAGCGGAAGCATTCATATATAAAATATCCCCTTAGTCTAGTAAAGGCATAAATGGAGATGATACTAGCCTCCTTCTGGCTTCAAAAGAAAAACAGCCCATGTTCCTAAAATTAAATCCCAATTTCAACTTCAGTTTTTGTTGAATATGCAATTTAAAAGAGAGGCCGTCATCCATTAAAATTATATTTATTTATATGAGGTTACAACCTCAATCTCCTTGCCCTGGCAGGTAGTAATAGGTGAAAGGTTCAGAGGTCTATTTCTTGCTTTAGAAAACACCATTAGATTAGTTTTGTCAGTATTGAGGAAAAGCTTCAATTGACACAAGGTATGTTGAACAGTATAAAAAGCAGTTTGCAAGTTCTGAAAAGCTTTTGTAAGAGACGAGGCACAACAGTAAATAACAGTATCATCAGCATAAAAATGAAGTTGCGTATTTTGGACATTTTTGTCTAAATAATTTATATAAATAGTGAATAAGAGAGGACCACGTACAGAGCCTTGGGGCACACCATTAAAGACAGACAATTTAACAGACATAAGCCCATCAAATTGAGGGCACTGAGTTCTATAAGACAGATAGTTAGCAAACCATGCAACTGCATGCTCTGAAAGACCTACACTCGACAATCTCTGCCTTAGTATAGCATGATCAACTGTATCAAAAGCCTTAGGGAGATCAATAAAAAGTGAGACAGTGCTTCAGTGATCTCCTTTAAAACTCCTTCCTGAAGCCCGATTAGTACATTGATAAAATAGAGTTCGTAAATAAAAACTATTTTAGCTGTTCACTCACAAGGGTTTCAAGTATTTTCACCAGGTGTGACAGCTTTGAGATTGGCCTATAATTATTTAAAAGAGTTGGATCTTCCCCTTTTAAAAGTGGTTGGACAAATGCTGATTTCCAGATCTTTGGAATTTCATTACATTCCAGGGTTAGATTGAACAGAGATGTAAGTGGTTCAGCTATGAAATCAGCTGCCAGATTTAAAAAGCAGGGATCCAAAAGATCAGGACCTGCAGGCTTTATCTGTTCTAAGGATTTCAGGGCTATGTACCACCTGCACTGAGAATGACAAAAAGCTGAAAGTTTGACCAGCTCTCACTGGTTCATCCACACAGGGTTGTACAGAGACAGAGGACACTGAATCAAACAGCCTACCAGATGAAACAAAGTGCTCATTGAAACAATTCAGCATTTCAGTTTTGTCATATACAGCAACAGAGTCCTTCAAAACACATGACGGTAATTCATTAACATTACTGTTACCAGACATAGGCTTAATAGCCTTCCAAAACTTTCTAGGGTCATTCAGGTTATCAGTGGTAACAGACATAAAATACTCAGACTTGGCCTTCCTGAGAAGAAAATAACAATTGTTTCTTAACTGCCTAAAAATAAGCCAATCAGCATCAGAACATGATTTCCTTGCTTTAGCCCAGGCTAGATTACTGTCGTGAATAATACAAGACAGCTCAGAAGAAAACCATGGATTATCCCGGCCTTTAACCCTGAACCTGCGGAATGGGGCATGTTTGTTTACTATTTGGAAAAAAACACCATGAAAGAATTTCCAGGCAGTTTCCACATCAGGGATAAACTCAATCTTACTCCCGTCAAAATAAAACAAATCATGAAAGAAAGCCTGCTCATTAAAACACTGCAGATTTCTCTTACGAATAAAACGTGGGTTTGTCTTTGGAACCTTAGTATTTCTAACAGCAACAATAGCACAATGGTCACTTAAATCATTACAAAAAACACCAACCGCAGAATATTTATGTGGAACATTTGTCAATATCAAATCAATCAGGGTAGATTTATCTGGGCATTTAAGAGTTGGGCGAGTGGGTGAGTTAATCAACTCGGTAAGATTCATAGAATTACATGCTGGTCCCAGTGCGCCTCCCCAGTCCCCTACGTCCTGTGCCTGCTCCTCGTCCTCGCCCAGATGTACGCCCCCACAGCCTAGTACGTCCTATGCTAGCTCCTCGCACCATGCGAAGTGTGTCATCGTTCCGGTACAATTTGTGCCGGTTCTACGCACCAGGTCTTCAGTTTTCCTCCACAGCCCAGTGCGTCCTGTGCTAGCTCCTCGCACTTGCCGTGTGAGGTGTGTCATCGAACCGGTACCATTGATGCAGGCTATACGCACCAGGTCTCCGGTGCGCCTTCACAACCCAGTACGTCCTGTTCCTTCTCCCCGCGCTCGCCTTGAGGTGCGTTTGTCACCAGTCCGGTACCACCAGTGCCGGCTACACGCACCAGGCTTTCTGCGACGATCCCCAGTCCAGAGCTTCCGGCGACAGTTCCCAGTCCAGAGCTTCCGGCGACAGTTCCCAGTCCAGAGTTTCTGGCGACGGTTCCCAGTCCAGAGCTTCCGGCGTCGGTTCCCAGTCCAGAGCTTCCGGCGACAGTTCCCAGCCCAGAGCTTCCGGCAACAGTTCCCAGTCCAGAGCTTCCGGCGACGGTTCCCAGTCCAGAGCTTCCGGCGACAGTTCCCAGCCCAGAGCTTCCGGCAACAGTTCCCAGTCCAGAGCTTCCGGTGACAGTTCCCAGTCCAGAACTTCCGGCAACAGTTCCCAGTCCAGAGCTTCCGGCGACAGTTCCCAGTCCAGAGCTTCCGGCGACAGTTCCCAGCCCAGAGCTTCCGGCAACAGTTCCCAGTCCAGAGCTTCCGGCGACAGTTCCCAGCCCAGAGCTTCCGGCAACAGTTCCCAGTCCAGAGCTTCCGGCGACAGTTCCCAGTCCAGAACTTCCGGCAACAGTTCCCAGTCCAGAGCTTCCGGCGACATTTCCCAGTCCAGAGCTTCCGGCGACAGTTCCACAGCCCAGAACCTCCAACGACGGTCCACAGTCCGGAACCTCCAACGACGGTCCACAGTCCGGAACCTCCAAATACGGTCCACAGTCCAGAACCTCCTGAGACGGTCCACAGCCAGGAACCTCCTGAGATGGTCCACGGTCCAGAACCTCCTGAGGTGGTCCACGGTCCGGAACCTCCTGAGGTGGTCCACGGTCCAGAACCTCCTGAGGTGGTCCACGGTCCGGAACCCTCTGAGGTGGTCAACGGTCCGGAACCTCCAGCTCCATGGCAGGAGCCTTCCCCTGCACCGATGTCCAGTCCAAACACGGAGTCCAGTCCAGCTCCATGGCAAGAGTCTTCCTCTGCACCGATGCCCAGTCCAGACATGGCGTCCAGTCCCTCTCCATGGCAAGGAGTCTTCCTCTGAACCAATGTCCAGGCCAGGGTCAGTGTCCAGTCTCGCTCCATGCAGGAGCCTTCCTCAGCATCTAGGTCCAGTCTATGCACAGTGTTCAGCCTGGGTCCATGGCTGAATCCGCAGGATGAGCAGGTTCTTCGGCCCGCACCAGAGCCGCCACCAAAGATGGTGGATCTGCAAGCGGAGCGGGTTCTTCGTCCCGCACCAGAGCCGCCTCCGATGCTAGCAGATCCGCGGGATGAGCGGGTTCTTCGTCCCGCACCAGAGCCGCCTCCGATGCTGGCGGATCCGCGGGATGAGAGTGTACTTCGTCCTGCACCAGAGCCGCCACCGACACTAGACACCCACTCCCTAACCCTCCCTTTTGGTTTCAGGTTTTGCGGCCGGAGTCCGCACCTTTGGGGGATGGTACTGTCACGTCCTGACCATAGAGAGTCCTTATTTTCTATGGTAGAGAAGGTCAGGGTGTGACTGGGGGGTTAGTCTAGTTTATTATTTCTATATGGGGTTCTAAGTTTGTTTTTCAATGTCGGTGATTGTGTATGATTCCCAATTAGAGGCAGCTGGTAATCGTTGTCTCTACTTGGGGATCATATTTAAGTAGCTGTTTTTCCCACCTGTGTTTATGGGATATTGTAGTTTGTGCACGTAGCATCTCTGTTGTCACGGTTTGTTGTTAGTTTATTGTTAATTGTTTTTTGTCTTTGCTTAGTTTCACTTTCTATTAAATAATGTGGAACTCAACATCCGCTGTGCCTTGGTCCAACATTTATTCTAGCGAACGTGACACATGCAGAACTGACGTCCTCTCTCAATGACTTACAGATTGGTGTCATCTTGCCGTTCTCCTGTTTCAACTCATCGAGTTGACCCTGGGAGAATTGCAAACTGTTCTTCAGGTCCTGGACCTCTCTGGTCAGGTCATCCATTATTTTATTAGTTGACTCCACCAGTAATTGGACACAACACTTGAAGCTATTTTCTTGCTGTTGTAACAACTGCTTGTAGAACATTTTTTTCATATAAAAAACCCTTCGCCTGTGATAGAGAGACACCACTGTCCTTAACAGTACTCCCTCCGTGTCACGGCTGATTTCCTCCTCTTCGTCTGAAGAAGAGGTGTAGCAGGGATTGAACCAAAACGCAGTGTGGTAAGTGTCCATAGTTGTTTTTAATGAAATAAACCGAAACACTACAAAACAATAAACGAAACGTGAATAACCGAAACAGTACCGTGTGGTGAAACAAACACAGACACGGAAACAAACACCCACCAACAAACAGTGAAACCCAGGCTACCTAAGTATGATTCTCAATCAGACACAACTAATGACACCTGCCTCTGATTGAGAACCATGCTAGGCCGAAACATAGAAATCCCAAAATCATAAAAAAACAAACATAGACTGCCCACCCCAACTCACGCCCTGACCAAACTAAATGACGACAAAACAAAGGAAATAAGGGTCAGACCGTGACACTCCGGCGTTGGTCTTTGTCATGGTAGCAACATAATCTATGCGGTTACTGCTCCCAGTTCCAGACAGGGCACGTCGCAGGGAAGATGGAAACAGCAACAAACAGCAGGATCTAGACAGCTACAAGCCCAGGACAATCTGGAGTCCCTACCACATTGACTAACCACATCGCGGGCTGCGTTCAAGCCCTCAAGAAAACCCTGCTAGCTTGATATGCTGTGCCAAGCAGCTCCTCAGACCCTTGGTCAACAGGATCCCTGGACAGATAGCAGCGGTCCCAGCAACTGATGCCAACCGTGTCACGGGATCCAGACTTTAAAGGTAGCTAGCTAGTAACCATACTTGATCAATAGAACACTTCAAAGACTTTCAAAACATTCCAAAACAACAAACTTTCCGAATAACAAACAGAGCTCTCCCTCGTTCCACGTTCAACAAATAAGTGATGCAAAGAGGAATGGGCTGTTCACAGCATGAATGTACCGCACTCCAATCTGCAGCAACTGTGTGATGCCATCAGGTCAGCATGGACCTGTGGAACGTTTCCTACTGTAACGCTCGTCGGAAGAGGAAGAGTAGTCGGACCAAGGTGCAGTGTGGTAAGTGTTCATACTTCATTTACAACTGAACACTAAGCAAAACAACAAACGAACGTCACGTTCTGAAGGCTACACAGAGCTAACAAAAAAACAACATCCCACAACCTAAGGTGGCAAAGCAGGCTGCCTAAGTATGATTCCCAATCAGAGACAACAATAGACAGCTGTCCCTGATTGAGAACCATACCCGGCCAAAACATAGAAACACAAAACCTAGAAATAAAGAACATAGAATGCCCACCCAAATCACACCCATACTTAGGCAGCCTGCTTTGCCACCTTAGGTTGTGGGATGTTGTTTTCACCCTTGAGTTGTGGGTGATTTCTTTCTGTCTGTGTGTTCCACACTGAACTGTTTCGTTTTTTGTTATTTCACTTTGTTATTTTGTGTTTTTCTGTGTTCTATTAAAAGTATCATCCTACTACTCCTCGTCAGAGGAGGAAGAAGACTGTTACATAGCTAGCTATCTTAAGATGACTAACTGTAAGATGCTAATGGACTAAAATGTAAAAATATGTATATGATGTTTTGTATAAACATTATGGATATATATGAATAGAAAACATTATGGATATATATGAATAGAAAACATTATGGATATATATGAATAGAAAACATTATGGATATATATGAATAGAAAACATTATGGATATATATGAATAGAAAACATTATGGATATATATGAATAGAAGACATTATGGATATATATGAATAGAAAACATTATGGATATATATGAATAGAAGACATTATGGATATATATGAATAGAAAACATTATGGATATATATGAATAGAAGACATTATGGATATATATGAATAGAAGACATTATGGATATATATGAATATAAGACATTATGGATATATATGAATAGAAGACATTATGGATATATATGAATAGAAAACATTATGGATATATATGAATAGAAGACATTATGGATATATATGAATAGAAAACATTATGGATATATATGAATAGAAGACATTATGGATATATATGAATAGAAAACATTATGGATATATATGAATAGAAAACATTATGGATATATATGAATATAAAACATTATGGATATATATGAATAGAAAACATTATGGATATATATGAATAGAAAACATTATGGATATATATGAATAGAAAACATTATGGATATATATGAATAGAAAACATTATGGATATATATGAATAGAAAACATTATGGATATATATGAATAGAAAACATTATGGATATATATGAATAGAAGACATTATGGATATATATGAATAGAAGACATTATGGATATATATGAATAGAAAACATTATGGATATATATGAATAGAAAACATTATGGATATATATGAATAGAAGACATTATGGATATATATGAATAGAAAACATTATGGATATATATGAATAGAAAACATTATGGATATATATGAATAGAAAACATTATGGATATATATGAATATGTATATATTAGTATATGAATAGAAAACATTATGGATATATATGAATAGAAAACATTATGGATATATATGAATAGAAAACATTATGGATATATATGAATAGAAAACATTATGGATATATATGAATAGAAAACATTATGGATATATATGAATATGTATATATTAGTATATGAATAGAAAAGGTGTGCAAAGGAGCAGTAGTTATATAGGATGAGACTCGACTAGAAAACAGTATATACATATAAAGTGGGTAAAACAGTATGTAAACATTCGTAAAGTGACCAGTGTTCAGTTGAAGTCGGACGTTTACATACACCTTAGCCAAAAACATTTAAACTCAGTGTTTCACAATTCCTGACATTTAATCCCAGTAAAAATTCCCTGTGTTAGCTCAGTTAAGATCACCACTTTATTTTAAGAATGTGAAATGTCAGAACAATAGTAGAGATAAATATTTATTTCAGCTTTTATTTCTTTCATCACATTCCCAGTGGGTCAGAAGTTTACATACACTCAATTAGTATTTGGTAGCATTGCCTTTAGATTGTTTAACTTGGGTCAAACGTTTCGGGTAGCATTCCACAAGCTTCCCACAATAAGTTGGGTGAATTTTGGCCCATTCCTCCTGACAGAGCTGGTGTAACTGAGTCAGGTTTAGTTTAGTTTAGTTTATTAATTCAACTATTTTATAAAACAAGAACACATAAATCATAAAAGCCATACATGCACATGAATAAAATCATTGAGGATAACACACAAAGTCTGGGACTTATTTCCATTGTGGCAAGATGGCTAGACAAGATCGAACAAAGCATGGCAGTGAAATGATAAAACAAAAATAGAGAAGAAGAATATCTCTCATTATTCCAGGTACATCATGGGAAAATTTGTTTGTAGGCCTCCTTGGTCACAAACGCTTTTTCAGTTCTGCCCACAAATTTCCTATAGGATTGAGGTCAGGGCTTTGTGATGGCCATTCCAAAACCTTGATTTTGTTGTCCTTAAGCCATAACTTTGTAAGTATGCTTGGGGTCATTGTCCATTTGAAAGACCCATTTGGGACCAAGCTTTAACTTCCTGACTGATATATTGAAGCAACATCTCAAGACATCTACATAATCTTCCATTCCCATGATTCCATCTATTTTGTGAAGTGCACCGGTTCGTCCTGAAGCAAAGCACCCCCACTTCATGATGCTGCCACCCCCGTGCTTCACGGTTGGGATGGTGTTCTTCGGCTTGCAAGCCGCCCATTTTTCCCTCCAAACATAACGATGGTCATTATGGCCAAACAGCTCTATTTTTGTTTCATTAGACCAGAGGACATTTCTCCAAAAAGTATGATCTTTGTCCCCGTGTGCAGTTGCAAACCGTAGTCTAGCTTTTTTATGGAGGTTTTGGAGCAGTGTCTTCTTCCTTGATGAGCGGCTTTTCAGGTTATGACGATATAGGACTCGTTTTTACTGTGGATATAGATACTTTTGTACCTGTTTCCTCCAGCATCTTCACAAGGTCCTTTGCTGTTGTTCTGGGATTGATTTGCACTTTTCGCACCAAAGTACGTTCATCTCTAGGAGACAGAACAAATCTCCTTCCTGAGCGGTATGATGGCTACATGGTCCCACGGTGTTTATACTTGCGTTCTATTGTTTGTACAGATGAACATGATACCTTCAGGCATTTAGAAATTGCTCCCGAGGATGAACCATACTTGTGGAGCTCCACACTTTTTTTTCTGAGGCCTTGGCTGATTTCCTTTGATTTTTCCATGATGTCAAGCAAAGAGACACTGAGTTTGAAGGTAGGCCTTGAAATACATCCACAGGTACAACTCCAATTGACTCAAATTATGTTAATTAGCCTATCAGAAGCTTCTAAAGCCATGCTCAGGCACAGTCAACTTAGTGTATGTAAACTTTTGACCCACTGGAGTTGTGATACAGTGAATGAAAAGTGAAATATTCTCTCTGTGAACAATTTTTGGGAAAATTACTTGTGTCATACACCAAGTAGATGTCCTAATCGACTTGCCAAAACTATAGTTATTTTACAATACTTTTTATGGAGTGGCTGAAAAATGACTGTTTAACAGTCATAACGATGGTCATTATGGCGAAACAGTTCTATTGGCTGGGAGATACAATCTGTTTTTCAGTCTCTCGATCCCAGCTTTGATGCACCTGTGCTGTCTCCACCTTCTAGATGGTGGGGGGTGAACTGGCCGTGGCTTGGGTTGCTGAAGTCCTTGATGATCCTTTGGCCTTCCTGTGACACTGGGTGCTGTAGATGTCCTGGAGGGCAGGCAGTGTGCCCCCGGCTAACCACACCACCCTCTGGAGAGCCCTGCGGTTATTGACGGTGCAGTTGCTGTACTGGGCAGGGATAAAGCCCAACAGGATGCTCTCAATGGTGTATCTCTAGAAGTTTATGAGTGTCTTAGGGGCCAAGACAAATTCCTTCAGCCTCATGAGGTTGAAGAGGCGCTGTTGCGCCTTCTTCACCACACTGTCTGTGTGGATTGACCATTTCAGGTTGTCAGTAATGTGAACACCGAGGAATTTGCAGCTTTTCACCCTCTCCAATGCGGCCTATTGATGTGGATAGGGCGTGTTCCTTCTGCTGTCTCCTGAAGATCACGATCAGCTCCTTCATTTTGCTGACGGTGATGGAGAGGTTATTTCCTGGCACCACTCCGCCAGAGCCCTCACCTCCTCCCTGTAGGCTAACTCGTCGTTGTTGGTAATCAGGCCTACCACTGTTGTGTCATCTGCAAACTTGATGATGGAGAAAGAGACCATGCAGTCATGAGTGAACTGGGAGTACAGGAGGGGGCTGAGCACGCACCCTTGTGGGGCCCCCCTTGTTGAGGATCAGCATAGCGGAGCAGTTGTAGCCTACCTTCACCAACTGGGGTCGGCCCGTCATGAAGTCCAGGACCCAGTTGCACAGGGCAGAGTTCAGACCCAGGGCCCCGAGCTTAGTGATGAGCTTGGAGTGTACTGTGGTGTTGAAGGCTGAGCTGTTGTCTGAACAGCATTCTTACATAGGTATTCCTCTTGTCAAGATGGGATAGGGCTGTGTACAGGCAATTGCATCAGTATGGATCTGTTGGGGCGGTATGCAAATTGTAGTGGGTCTTGGTTGTCAGGTAAGGTGGAGGTGATATGATCCTTAACTAGCCTCTCAAAGCGCGTCATGATGACAGAAGTGAGCGTTACGGGGCGATTGTCATTTAGTTAATTTACCTTTGCTTTCTTGGGTTCAGGAACTGGGATGGGGAGAGATTGAATATGTCTGTAAACACTCCAGCCAGCTGGTCTGCACATGCTCTGAGGACGCTGCTATAGATGCTGTCTGTGCCGGGAACCTTGCGAGGGTTAACACTCTTAAATGTGTTACTCATGTCAGCCACGGAGAACAAGAGCTCACTCTCCTCGTGAGTGGTGGTGGCCCGCATTGGTCCCCGCCACATACGTCTCATGTCTGAGCTGTTGAATTGTGACTCCACTGTTTTGCCTGTCTGTTTGCCTTATAGAGGTCATAGCTGGACTGTTTGTACTCGTCCATGTTCCCAGTCACTTTGCCGTGGTTAAATGCGATGTTCGTGCTTCCAGTTTTGTGAGAATGCTGCCATCTATCCACGTTTTTTGGATTGAATAAGTTATAATTGTCACAGTGGTAACAACATCTTCTATGCACTTCCTGGTGAACTTAGTCACTGTGTATGCGTCAATATTATTCTCAGAGGCAACCCGGGAACATATCACAATCTTGAAGCATAGATTCCGATTGGTCAGACCAATGTTGAACAGTCCTTACTTTGGGTACTTCCTGTTTAAGTGTCTGCCTATAGAAGGGGGGGTGGGGGGGGGGCAGAATGGAGGTGTGATCTGATTTTCCTAAGGGCCGTCCCAGAAGGGGGCATCCCAGAAGGGGGTAGCCGTCCCAGAAGGGGGAGTAGCAATGGTCAAGAATCCTCTGTCAACACTACAGTCAGCACAGCCAGGGAGGGCTGCATTCCACACAAATAGGGCCAGGAGTTGTTCCCTGACCATGTGACTTGACCAGGAAAATCTCTGGGCCCTAGTCAGGTAACACGTTTAGAAACAACTCCTGTCGCTACATAAAATAATGTAAACACTTTCAGACAACCCGCTTACACTACATTCTACATTCTACATTCTACATTCTACATTCTACATTCTACATTCTACATTCTACATTCTACATTCTACATTCTACATTCTCTTCCTAGGGTGTTGGTTCAATTGTTTGGTTTTGTATTTTTTTTGAGTGACCTTCTTGGTTTCTGCTCAGAACGTTTTAATTGCATGTTTGATTTGCTTGAACCTATTTTCTCGCAGTGTCTATCTAAGACCGTTTCCTACTCTATAAATATTTTCCCCTTGAAAATACCATTGTGAGACATAATAAAGGAATGGCAATCAGAAGGAGGCATACTTCTGAGGAAATACTTGACTATTTCCTGTCATGAACAGTGATTAGTTACACCAAGGTCGCTAGACAGACTATTATTTTGAAAAGCCAACCACCAATAATTTCACAACTGGAATACAAAAGAAGTGTGCGTGACAGAATATGATTTGTGATTCATTTTTCGGCTCTTGTCTTTTCTCCGTATGACAATGCAATGAGGATTACTCAGACCTTACAAAAATCCAGGCTAAGCGATGGGTGAAGAAACAACGAATAATACACAAACACTATAGAATTGGTGTAAATTATAGAGTTTTCTTAGATTAATGTTCAAAATCGGTCATGTCGTCTTATACCTCAGCACCAATGGATAGAATACAAAACATGTAGCACACAAATAGGGATGGCTGGAATCAACGTTGAGACAATGTTGTGCGTTGGTTGTGCTTTGATGGCCATACTTTTGGAACTAGTCAAATCACTATCTTCTGTATGAACAGTTGCCTGAGGAAATCACTTTGTCTTTAATCTTCTAAGAAGAGGTGATTGGGAAAATAAATTAATTTCACACACGGTCGTCTTCTATTAAAACGTCCTCACAGATAGGGAGCCATGGTGACTCAAATTTCTATTCTGATGAGATAAAAAAAAAACATAGTTTTAATCATGATACGTCTTAAATATGGACCTGTAGCGTGGCCGCGGTCTCATCTTGAACAGTAATGACATTGTCTTCGGTGTCTGAAGGAGGAACGAATGGGGAAGGGGAGCTCTCGACTGGGGAGACAGGGGGAGTAATAGTTTTCTAACAAGGTTCCATGGCAGGGCAATCACTTTGGACATTGATTGCGCTGCGTCTCTGATCATGTAACTACTTTGAGAGTGGCAAGAGAGGGGCCTCTCACCATGAGACTGCTTGTGTTTCGATCGATTTATACCGGAGTTCTCATCTAAGATCTCACACCAAAGACCACATACAGTAGCCGATCACTGAGAGAGACCGCCCCACCTCAATTCAGCAGCAGTATGGAATAATCATTAAACCCTTCTCAGGTGTTTTTACTCTTATCATTTTCCTCATACATTTTTGGATAGTTTTTTTTTTACATGATAGTTGTTGTTGGTTATTATGCCTATGTTATAATGGGTCCTACTGTAAACAAAGTACAACTTATAACGATTTCATATAGCATACATAAAGGCTTCATAAGCGCTACATGAATGCCTACATAGACACCATTTAGAGTGTGACATATGCTTATAGATGATTCATGTGTGTGTGTGTGTGTGTGTGTGTGTGTGTGTGTGTGTGTGTGTGTGTGTGTGTGTGTGTGTGTGTGTGTGTGTGTGTGCGTGTGCATGTGTGTGTGCGTGCATGCGTGCGTGCGTTTGTGTGTGAGTGACGGGTGGTTGAGTGTGTGTAATCTCGGAAACCACCCCGAAAATCTTGCGTAATTACATCAGATGCTCGATTAGGTTCTGGAGAAGATGCATGAGAAAATACACTAATGAGATTAGCTAAGTCTCCACTAGCCTAAAACAGAAACTCAGCCAATGCCCCACCCCCTTTCCAAAAACGTTCTGCTTGAAACGCCGCACCCACCACCTCCACCAAACCTTATACATCCAAATAACCAGTGACGGAACATCAAAGCACTAGAACTACTGTCGCTCGTTAGTTGTCACATCCAGCAATCTTTTGACTGACGTTAAAGATACCATTTATGTTATGTAGTCTGTCCACGAGAGATTAGGGTGTGTGTGTGTGGTGTTCTCTATGCTCTGTGTGTTGCTCAGTGAGACAGAGATGGAGCTCTCCTTTTTTTAATGCACTCATGCTTGACCCTGAGCAACAGGTCAGCCTTATCATCAACATTAATATTTGATAGCCTTTTCGTGTTTAAACGCTATAAAATATTCAAAGAACTCCATTGTAAATGTCACATAAGGAGTGCCGTGGAGACCTGTGAACCAATAACTATCAAGCCATCGACTTGTTTATTTACCAAGCGGAATTTAAATCTAATTGGAATGGTGAGAGGGGAGGTAAACATGATTTCTCAAGTCACTAGAGTGTGACGCATATAGAGAGCTGCCTGACCGCCTGTATTATAAAGAGCTGTCTCATAGAGAACTGTCTTATGGAGAGCTGCCTTATAGAGAGCTGTCTTATAGAGAGATGCCTGCGGACTGCCTTATAGAGAGCTGCCTGTCCAGCTGCCTTAGAAAGATATTCCTGGCCAGCTGCTTTAAAGATCGCTTATTCCTTAGATGCTTTATTGACGTGGCGAGCTGCAAGACCCCAGGGAATGACTGGAATGGCTGACGGGGAGAGCAGAGCAAGCCTCTGTACACCTCCTACATTATTTATGAGAACAAAGTGAGTGAGAGCTGAGGTACTTACAGGGATCATTAGGACACAACAAATCTATCCCAGTAATGTCAATACCAGCATCTCATTAATGCCCCTCCATCCCAGCTGTGAAGAGAAGGGGGAAAGAAGTGGATGCTTAAGCGACAGGACTTTATGGGCGCATAAGGTGATGTAACACACGGTAACTTTAAGGTCGGAATGCCAATTAAGGTCGGAATGCCAATTAAGGTCGGAATGTTGCCAATTCAAATTGTCTTTCTGGTATAAACAAGGCTAGTCCTTCACAAGTCTGGCTAAATGGAATGCACTTCAATAGCCTATAGGTTAGGAAAGGGCTGTAGGAGAGCCATTGGCAACCCACACTGTCGGATGTAGGCTGGTCTTGGATGTCCGTTTCCAGGAGAACTAAGATGAGATGGTGTATCTGAGCTGCTTCGTTGACACCAGTATAGAGTGTCAGAGGCTGACACCATGCTGCTGGCAACTTGCAACAAACTGCCAACAACAATAGAGTTGATTTTAGGTCATTACACAATGCATATCAGCTCAATGATGTCATATGGGAAGGTTGATGTTACTTTAGTTCTGCCTGATTGAGATTGACTGGCGGAACCAATCGAAAAGTCCCCAAGGTGCCAACACGGTGTGCAGAGGAGGCTGGTGGGAGGAGCTATAGGAGGACGGGCTCATTGTAATGGCTGGAATGGAATTAATGGAACGGTATCAAACACATCAAATATATGGAAACCACATGTTTGACTCCGTTCCATTTATTTAATTCCAGCCATTACAATGAGCCTGTCCTCCTATAGCTCTTCCCACTAGCTTCCACTGACTGTGTGGTATAGTAGTGGGCTTCAAATGAATGTATGGCTGTAGCAGTGTGGTGTATGGCTGAAGCAGTGTGGTGCATAGCTGTAGCAGTGTGATGTATGGCTGTAGCAGTGTGGTGTATAGCTGAAGCAGTGTGGTGTACGGCTGAAGCAGTGTGGTGTATGGCTGAAGCAGTGTGGTGTATGGCTGAAGCAGTGTGGTGTACGGCTGAAGCAGTGTGGTGTATGTCTGAAGCAGTGTGATGTATGGCTGTAGCAGTGTGGTGTATGGCTGAAGCAGTGTGGTGTACGGCTGAAGCAGTGTGGTGTATGGCTGAAGCAGTGTGGTGTACGGCTGAAGCAGTGTGATGTATGGCTGAAGCAGTGTGATGTATGGCTGAATCAGTGTGGTGTACGGCTGAAGCAGTGTGATGTATGGCTGAATCAGTGTGGTGTACGGCTGAAGCAGTGTGATGTATGGCTGAAGCAGTGTGGTGTACGGCTGAAGCTGTGTGGTGTACGGCTGAAGCAGTGTGGTGTACGGCTGAAGCAGTGTGGTGTATGGCTGAAACAGTGTGATGTACGGCTGAAGCAGTGTGGTGTACGGCTGAAGCAGTGTGATGTACGGCTGAAGCAGTGTGGTGTATGGCTGTAGCATTGTGATGTATGGCTGTAGCAGTGTGGTGTATGGCTGAAGCAGTGTGATGTATGGCTGTAGCAGTGTGGCGTATGGCTGTAGCAGTGTGGTATATGGCTGAAACAGTGTGGTGTATGGCTGAAACAGTGTGATGTATGGCTGTAGCAGTGTGGTGTATAGCTGTAGCAGGGTGGTGTATGTCTGAAGCAGTGTGGTGTACGGCTGAAGCAGTGTGGTGTATGGCTGAAGCAGTGTGGTGTACGGCTGAAGCAGTGTGGTGTATGTCTGAAGCAGTGTGATGTATGGCTGTAGCAGTGTGGTGTATGGCTGAAGCAGTGTGGTGTACGGCTGAAGCAGTGTGGTGTATGGCTGAAGCAGTGTGGTGTATGGCTGAAGCAGTGTGATGTATGGCTGAAGCAGTGCGATGTATGGCTGAATCAGTGTGGTGTACGGCTGAAGCAGTGTGATGTATGGCTGAAGCAGTGTGGTGTTCGGCTGAAGCAGTGTGGTGTACGGCTGAAGCAGTGTGGTGTACGGCTGAAGCAGTGTGGTGTATGGCTGAAACAGTGTGATGTACGGCTGAAGCAGTGTGGTGTATGGCTGAAGCAGTGTGATGTACGGCTGAAGCAGTGTGGTGTATGGCTGAAGCAGTGTGGTGTATGGCTGAAACAGTGTGATGTACGGCTGAAGCAGTGTGGTGTATGGCTGAAGCAGTGTGATGTACGGCTGAAGCAGTGTGGTGTATGGCTGAAGCAGTGTGGTGTATGGCTGAAACAGTGTGATGTACGGCTGAAGCAGTGTGGTGTATGGCTGAAGCAGTGTGGTGTACAGTATGGCTGTAGCAGTGTGGTGTATGGCTGAAGCAGTGTGGTGTATGGCTGAAGCAGTGTGGTGTATGGCTGAAGCAGCGTGATGTACGGCTGAAACAGTGTGGTGTATGGCTGAAACAGTGTGATGTACGGCTGAAGCAGTGTGGTGTATGGCTGAAGCAGTGTGATGTACGGCTGAAGCAGTGTGGTGTACGGCTGAAGCATTGTGGTGTACAGTATGGCTGAAACAGGTGCCTTACCGTCCTGTGCACCTTGTCCTCCAGGTCTTGATTGATCCTCTGTTGAGCTGCATAACTGCTCTGGATCCTGCATGACAGGAAAGAGTACATATTGGTGAAACATTGGCTATGTAAGTCAGAGAATGAACATGCTTTCAAAACCAAGTATTCATTGACTTCTTTTTTCAAGATGAATATGAAAATCCAAAGCAATGGATTTGGATTTGAAAATTATTCAATGGATATCTCTGGTTGTCTGTACTGCACTATTTATACTGTACAGTAATTCTTTTTGGACGAGAATCCTAGCCTCACAATGGAAGCATGGAAAAAACAATTTCATGTGATCAAAGCAGAATTTTGAATTCCTTTCGTGCTTTTTTTTGGGGGGGGGGGGGGGGGGGGGGAGAAAAGCCGATGAAGAATGCATAATCAAACCCATAGGACTGACGCATGACTCATGAATGAGCGGAGGAATTTTGGCAACGTTTCAGCGCGAGGTGTGTTTCCTTGCACAAAACACTGTTTCTGGTCGGCTTCCAAAACATTAGTGGGTTTTAATGGAATAAGCTGCTCTTCCATCTCCACTTTCCATTAGTTCAATCATTACCAGCATTAGGCTACTATCTCTTTTTTTAAAACCACACAGTGCTGCATGCCATTATCACTGGCCCTGGTCTCATGGGGGTTTGGCTACATTGTAGCATTTTTGACCCCATTGACGAAGCAGCTGTGGAGATCCATTATCACTGGCCCTGGTCTCATGGGGGGTTTGGATACATTGTAGCATTTTTGACCCCATTGACAAAGCAGCTGTGGAGATCCATTGTCACTGGCCCTGGTCTCATGGGGGGTTTGGATACATTGTAGCATTTTTGACCCCATTGACGAAGCAGCTGTTGAGATCCATTATCACTGGCCCTGGTCTCATGGGGGTTTGGATACATTGTAGCATTTTTGACCCCATTGACGAAGCAGCTGTGGAGATCCATTATCACTGGCCCTGGTCTCATGGGGGTTTGGATACATTGTAGCATTTTTGACCCCATTGACGAAGCAGCTGTGGAGATCCATTGTCACTGGCTCTGGTCTCATGGGGGTTTGGATACATTGTAGCATTTTTGACCCCATTGACGAAGCAGCTGTGGAGATCCATTGTCACTGGCCCTGGTCTCATGGGGTTTGGATACATTGTAGCATTTTTGACCCCATTGACGAAGCAGCTGTGGAGATCCATTGTCACTGGCTCTGGTCTCTGTTATAGAAGAAATGACGTCGCTCTAGAACTGAAGTGGGCCTGGAGGTTACGTCAACAATGATTTCTCTCACAACATGTTCTGTATGCTTTAACTGTTCGCTGTCACATGTTCAATTGATATTGCTATTGCATTGGACAATTGTAACACAGGTTAGTTGTAACAGGTTAAATAACTCAAATTAGAAACAAAAGGTTTTATTCAATGTGCCAATGCTTGATTAGTGTCTCCACATGTCTATGAAGATTTTTTTCAAATTAACCATTGTTTTGGATTTTCTATATATATATATATATATATATATATACATATATTTTTAAATAAGGTTATTTCTCTTTTTGGATTTTTGATCTGTGGAACATTCTCCATGTATCTAAACATATATAATTTTTATCAATAAGATATGATCTTTTGATTAGTATTGACTTTAATTAATAAGTAAAGGCTCCTGTGCTTGGGGTTGGTTTTAACGCCGTGGTAACGCAACTTACTCTCATCTAGAATTATATAATATAGAGATACATTCATATATTTATAGCACATTTCCACTGCTTTATGGCAACTTTGGCAGTGCAACTAAGAACATTTTGACAACTAATACAGAATATAATATTAAACTATGACATCCCTAAAAGATCAAAGTAATTAAAACAATTTTTTTTGTGTGTGTAATTTCATCCAAATATCAGTGGTATTGTTATACTACCCGTCATTTTGACAATTAAAGACATTGGTACAACTGTCCCATATACTGTTACAGCTAACCGTGCTATTGGGGTTAATTGTAACATCAGGACATTTTCTGACTTTGGGTCTTCAAGATATAATTGTGAAGAATCCACATTTTACACAGGTTTCTAAAACTTTGCAGAGAAATGTAAATTGTTTGTGTGACATTTTTTAATCTCTACACTGTTAGAGTAAATACATATTTTGTTTTAAACAACTCCAAAATGTGTTAGAATTGTCTCCGTCTCCCCTAAGTAATTTGTTATGTTTATTACTTTAAGTAAATATGGTAACTTCCAAATCAAAACATATTTTTTCTCTGTATCTGGCTCAAATGAGGCCAGTAATTTAGGGAAATGAAAAGCCACTGGCTACATAAGTAATTTGGTTGTAAATTGCTTTACCTTTCAGAGTTACTGGCTTTTGATCCAGCTCTACAGTAACACAGATGATTTAGCTAATTATGGTCTGGACTGAAGACATTGATTAGTTGAATCAAGGTATGTTACTGCAGGGAGGAATCACAGACAACAGTTGGAGAACCTTGCATTAGATTATTCCCAATGCAGATTCAGTTGAATTAGGTGATGTGTAAATACATTGACTCATTGAGTTAAGATGAACGATGACATAGTCATGATTTGTTAGACACAACAGCTGTGGTAAGATACTAAAGATGGTGTAACAGGACTGACATGTTGTAACAGGACTGAGATGGTGTAACAGGACTGAGATGGTGTAATGGGACTGACATGGTGTAACAGGACTGACATGTTGTAACAGGACTGAGATGGTGTAACAGGACTGAGATGTTGTAACAGGACTGACATGTTGTAACAGGACTGACATGTTGTAACAGGACTGAGATGGTGTAACAGGACTGACATGTTGTAACAGGACTGACATGTTGTAACAGGACTGAGATGGTGTAACAGGACTGAGATGGTGTAACAGGACTGAGATGGTGTAACAGGACTGACATGTTGTAACAGGACTGACATGTTGTAACAGGACTGACATGTTGTAACAGGACTGAGATGGTGTAACAGGACTGACATGTTGTAACAGGACTGACATGTTATAACAGGACTGAGATGGTGTAACAGGACTGAGATGGTGTAACAGGACTGACATGTTGTAACAGGACTGACATGTTGTAACAGGACTGACATGTTGTAACAGGACTGAGATAGTGTAACAGGACTGAGATGGTGTAACAGGACTGACATGTTGTAACAGGACTGACATGTTGTAACAGGACTGACATGTTGTAACAGGACTGAGATGGTGTAACAGGACTGACATGTTGTAACAGGACTGACATGTTGTAACAGGACTGAGATGGTGTAACAGGACTGACATACCTGCGTAGTTTGTCAGTGAATTTCTCCAACTCTTCCTGGGCTCGACGGAGTTCCGTCTCCAGGTACTGACGGGTGGAGTCAAACTCAGACTCCACCATCTCTAGTTTGTGGGTGGTGTAAGACAGACGCTTGCGAAGATCATCCTTGTGATCATGTAGAGAACTAGGCAGGAAGTAGAGTGACAGGCAGACAGACAACGAGGTCAAAACAGCTCATGGTATCATTAGGTCTTAATTCAGGCTGTGAGCAGGGTTGGGGAGGTTATATTCTAAATGTAATCTGTTAGTTACTAGTTACCTGTCCGAACTTGTAATCAGTAACATAACTTTTGGATTACCCAAAATCAGTCATGTAATCTGATTACTTTCAGTTGCTTTTGGAATACTTTCCCCTTAAGAGGCAGTAGAAGAAAACAAAAAATATCCATCAAATGCATTTGGTGTGTCATCATAGTGGTCTCTGACATCATACTAGTCTCTGACATCATAGTGGTCTCTGACATCATAGTGGTCTCTGACATCATAGTGGTCTCTGACATCATAGTGGTCTCTGACATCATAGTGATCTCTGACATCATACTAGTCTCTGACATCGTAGTGGTCTCTGACATCATAGTGGTCTCTGACATCATAGTGGTCTCTGACATCATAGTGATCTCTGACATCATACTAGTCTCTGACATCATAGTGGTCTCTGACATCATAGTGGTCTCTGACATCATAGTGGTCTCTGACATCATAGTGGTCTCGGACATCATAGTGATCTCTGACATCATACTAGTCTCTGACATCATAGTGGTCTCTGACATCATAGTGGTCTCGGACATCATAGTGGTCTCGGACTTGTGGTCAGGCTTGCTAAGGTCGAACAAATTTAAACTAACGCATTTTTTCAATGTTGAATTAAATGTAATTGATAAAACAGAAAAGTGATAAAATATATATATTATATTATATATATTATATTATATATTTCACGAATGTAACTGTATGTGAGCAATGCTAAATATTATTTATGTACAAATTCAAGTTCATGACTAGACATAACATACGTTAGATATTCATGACCTAAACAAAATGTTTCTGCACATGTATTGATAATTATACAATATGTCATCTACATATTGACTGTCTTCTGAAGTGGGATTCAAAATATACATTTGACATTCTCAAAAGGTATTAATTGTTTACAGTATGGTTGCATGACATGCATTTGTTCAGAACTGACTTAGTTAAATAAAGGGTCAAAATAAAAACACAATCGGACTTAGATAAGAGCAAAAGAGACAGGCATGAAATGGAGGTGAAATCTAATTCAGCTGGTGTGAAAATCCCCAGCCAAGGAAGGCCTGTGGGTATGTATTGATGGATGGAAGCTAGAGCGCTAATGATTTTCCATTGACAGCCAGGGAACAGGAACCAGCTCACAATTCTGTAATGGGTCACTCCCGTTACACACCTCTCCAGCATGAAATCACTGGCAAACCAGGAAGAGATTCTGATTCTATCGAGATGCAGCACCATGAGGGATTTGTGTGTGTGTAGGAGGAAGGATGTGAATGGGGTTATGGGGCTTGGTTGGTGAATAAGTTTGGTTTTATATAGATTGTGTACAGTATGTATCTATAGGAGAATACTGAGAATTTTTATCTGGAGAGTGCATGAGTCAATAAGTTTCTCTGACGTAATGAGTTTCTCTGACCTTCTATGGTAAATGAGAGAGATAATATGTGTGTGTGTGTGGTGTGTGTGTGTGTGTGTGTGTGTGTGTGTGTGTGTGTGTGTGTGTGTGTGTGTGTGTGTGTGTGTGTGTGTGTGTGTGTGTGTGTGTGTGTGTGTGTGTGTGTGTGTGTGTGTGTGCTTGTGTGAGAGACAAAGACATACACAGACAAAGAAAAAGAGAATGAAATAGGTAGGAAAGGGAATGAAGAGCAGGGGGACAGTTTTCTCTGGGGATTTAGATTCTGGCTCAGAGACAATACTCCTGGAGACGTTCACTATCACACTGCCAGTGCCACACTGGTCTCATGTCACAGCAGTCCAGCGCCAAACTCAGAGGACGGCCCCTTTTAAGGGATCATGTGACTCTCTCACAGCCTGGTTGGCTATTGCAGAAATAGATTGACACGGCTAACCAGCTTGAAAGACATTACAGTGCATTAGAACGATGTAGGACAAAGGCTTGACTCTGTCTGCTTACAAATTATTGATGCATGGTATTCAAAACTGCAGCGAGGTTGTAGGAAATACGTCAGTTAAAGATGCGCTATGCAGGAATCGCTCCGCCATTTCCTGGTTTCAAAAATTTAAATAGTTTGCCTAATTTGAGTTTATATGACAAAACAAGCAAGTAGAGTGTAGAGAATCGCTGTACCATCTAAACCGCTGTGAAATATATGTCCCAGAACCAAAAAGATTGTACTTTCAACTGTTTGAAGCTGGTGTACAAAAACTAAACTTAAGAACGGGAAGAGAATAGAAATAGCAACATATCTACCACTTCTTAGACTTGCTTTCAATGAGAATGACAGATCTAAAACCCACATTTCTATGTGAATTTAGTTGGGTCACATATTGCAGCTTTAATACGTCTACTGTAAACACATTATGCCTGCCAGTCTGGACGTTATGATAGGTGTCTTAGGGACTTAAGTTGTGGGTTAAACCCAGACTCTGACAGGCTAGGCTAGCCCTTGCATTTCCTACAAAGTCTTTACAAGACTGTCACTGAAAGCAGTAAGTGATTGGCAGGCATAGTATGCACATTGCATTGATTTCTGTGGCATAAAACACATCAGCTTTTCAAGGTTGCCTGTCTTCGTTATCTGAATAGTTGACACAGAAATAAGGGGTTAAATGAATAAGAGACTGATGTAATGAAATTGGTACCATGACAATGGGTTTTAATTGAGATTAAATTTGAACAGTGGTCTAAAGTACTTAAGTAAACATACTTTAAAGTACTACTTAAGTAGGTTTTTTTATTGGTATATTTACTTTACTTTACTATTTATATTTTTGACCACCTTTAGCTTTACTTCACTCTGTCCCTGAAGAAAATAATGTACTTTCTATTCCATGCATTTTCCCTGACATCCAAAAGTACTCGTTACATTTTGAATGCTTAGCAGGACAGGAGAATGGTCCAACTCATGAAGAGAACATCCCTGCTCATCTCTACTGCCTTTGATTTGCCAGACTCACTAAACACGAATGCTTAATTTGAAAAACTAATTCTGAGTGTTGGAGTGTGCCCCTGACTATCCGTAAATTTAAAAAGCAAGAAAATCGTCACTATTTAAGGATTTTTAAATGATTTATACTTTTACTTTTGATACTTAAGTACATTTTTTAAAATTACATTTACTTTTGATACTTAAGTATATTTTAAAATCAAATACTTTTAGACTTTTACTCAAGTAGTATTTTACTGGGTGACTTTCACGTTCATGTTAAGGTATCTTTACTTTTACTCAAGTATGACAATTGGGTACTTTTTCTACCACAGCATTTTAAATTGTTTATGGTGTTAAGAAATAAAATGAATGAAGTGGATTCTTGGCTTGAAGTGGATATGATTGAATGAAATGAAAAGGGTGGCTTTTAAAAGTGGAAACTTCCATCTTACCTTCTTTTCTGATGCTTGCAACCATTTCTCCCGGCTTTGAGTGCTGTTTTCCCAATATATATCTTTTTCATATTCTTCGCTCTGCATTCACTTTCATGTGTTTTCTAGTCGATTCCCAATAATGCTGATGCAGAGTGTGACGTCTAACCTCAACCACTCAGGCCATAAGTCTTGCCTGTGGAGTCAGATAGCAGTTGTCTATCTGTGTTGACCCTGCCAACAGATCACAGAAACAGCGCTGCAGTCACAGATTAAATTGTATATGTTATGCATTACTACGACTAGCTTTTAGGTTCTGTGAACTCATGCATTCATTTGCTCTTTTTGAACAATCTCACATTCTTCACAGATGATATCGACGAAGGTCAAAGGTAAGATTAGTACTTCCTCCAAAGGCTCCAATGTGCCACTTGATGAGTTCCCCTTTCATATCTCTCCCTTTGTCCAATTCATAATCATCAACAGACACATCCACAAACAGCTAAATCCTATGAAGCATCGATGAAATGACCTGGCAGGTTATTCCCCTATAAATCAGTATTACAGAGCTGATAGAACCTACTGGTATTGTGTGTCTATTCATCACGCTCCACCTGGGCTGACTGTTATATCAGTGGAGGAGCTAGCTAGCGTTTATAACCTTGTCACTGTCACCCTGGAAATGCAGAGTAGTAGGGATGGGTCTGGTTGACTAACTGTGAGATGGAGGTAAATGAAAGTAGAGATGGCCTGCTGCTTTGCTGCTAGGCTAATGTTGGCAGTATTGACTGCATGGTTTACGAGATGAGACTAACACAGGACAAAGAGGAGCTTGAAGGGTGGGAGGTGATCAGACATCTTATTTCCACTGATTCCTCAATCACTAATTTCTCTAACACTGATTCCTCTATCACTCATTTCCAGTGGTATAAAGTACTTAAGTAAAAAATACTTTGAAGTACTACTTTTTTTCCCTAAAGAAAATAATGGATTTTTAATTTCATAAATTTTCCCTTACACCCTAAGGTACTCATTACGTTTTGAATGCTTAGAAAGACAATTCCCGCACTTATCAAGGGAACATCCCTGGTTGTCCCCACTGCCTCTGATCTGGCGGCCTCACTAAATAGAGAACATCCCTGGTTGTCCCCACTGCCTCTGATCTGGCGGCCTCACTAAACAGAGAACATCCCTGGTTGTCCCCACTGCCTCTGATCTGGCGGCCTCACTAAACAGAGAACATCCCTGGTTGTCCCCACTGCCTCTGATCTGGCGGCCTCACTAAACAGAGAACATCCCTGGTTGTCCCCACTGCCTCTGATCTGGCGGCCTCACTAAACAGAGAACATCCCTGGTTGTCCCCACTGCCTCTGATCTGGCGGCCTCACTAAACAGAGAACATCCCTGGTTGTCCCCACTGCCTCTGATCTGGCGGCCTCACTAAACAGAGAACATCCCTGGTTGTCCCCACTGCCTCTGATCTGGCGGCCTCACTAAACAGAGAACATCCCTGGTTGTCCCCACTGCCTCTGATCTGGCGGCCTCACTAAACAGAGAACATCCCTGGTTGTCCCCACTGCCTCTGATCTGGCGGCCTCACTAAACAGAGAACATTCCTGGTTGTCCCCACTGCCTCTGATCTGGCGGCCTCACTAAACAGAGAACATCCCTGGTTGTCCCCACTGCCTCTGATCTGGCGGCCTCACTAAACAGAGAACATCCCTGGTTGTCCCCACTGCCTCTGATCTGGTGGCCTCACTAAACAGAGAACATCCCTGGTTGTCCCCACTGCCTCTGATCTGGCGGCCTCACTAAACAGAGAACATCCCTGGTTGTCCCCACTGCCTCTGATCTGGCGGCCTCACTAAACAGAGAACATCCCTGGTTGTCCCCACTGCCTCTGATCTGGCGGCCTCACTAAAAACAAACGCTTTGTTTGTCAATTACGCGTTGGAGTGTGCCCCTGGCCATCTGTACATTTAAAAAAAAGTGCCTTCTGGTTTGCTTAATATAAGAAATGATTTCTACTTTTTACTTACTTGCTTCTACACCTGCATTGCTTGCTGTTTGGGGTTTCAGGCTGGGTTTCTGTACAGCACTTTGAGATATCAGCTGATGTACAAAGGGCTATATAAATTTATTTGATTTAATTTGATACTTAAGTATATTTAAAACCTAATACTTTTAGACTTTTACTCATTTAGTATTTTCACTTGAACTTGAGTAATTTTCTATTAAGGTAACACAGATTTTTTTTTTAACAGATTTTGTTCACAGATTTTTTTTTTTTTCAACACAGATTTTTTCAACACTGGTTTCTGTCCTTCAAACATTTGAAAGTAGAATGTGATGGATCAGTACCAACTCTAATTCACTCTAATTCAGTTAATTCAAATTTTCGAAAATGAAAGAGAAACTTCAGGCTGTAGATAATTCACATTGACACCATTTTAATGCTCGTCCCAACTCCAGGATCTGGACTACGGTGAGTGATTAGTCAAAAGGAACCTTCCGCCATTGTATGCTTTTGACAGTTAGTAAACGAAATATCTCCACTAATGGTCTCTTTTCAAGATTTCAAGAGGTTGAAGGCATAAACGAAGTTGAAATACAAGAGGGAATTTCGAAACGAACGTCAAGTGTAAATTTGTGACTCCACTTAGTACGCCCCATCACTCAGATAGCATCCTATTGAAATAACAGCACAAAACAAAATAGGCCTAGACACTGTAAATGTCTAGCAATTCACCCGATAAACGATACTCCTGACAACTACAGGCACCTATTAACCTGATAATATCATGGCAAAGAAGTTCTACATATCCCTGGGAAAGTGTTATCACTGTGCTTAAAGAGCCAAAGCCTCAGTGTAAATACTAACAGGGCTGCAGTAAAACTTTATCGGGGCCCGGCAGAACACCGAGGCAAAATGAATGTTTGTCGCCTGCCTCATTCGCTCCAAAGACGCCACTACTTATTGTATTTTAATCTCGCTTTGACACTGCCGGGTAGAAGACAAAGAGGAGCCGGGATAGACGCTGAATACGGTCGCTAGCTGTGGCTTATCTGTCAGCTGCAGTGTGAGAGGTCGGAACTATGTAGTTGCTGGAGTAAGGAATTGTGCTTGTAGCTACCCGCCCCCCCCCCCCCCATTCCCCTTTACTCCCCAGTGCTATTGTGACTCCCTCCCTGTGTGTCCGCTATTGTGACTCCCTCCCTGTGTGTCCCCTATTGTGACTCCCTCCCTGTGTGTCCCCTATTGTGACTCCCTTCCTGTGTGTCCCCTATTGTGACTTCCTCCCTGTGTGTCCGCTATTGTGACTCCCTCCCTGTGTGTCCCCTATTGTGACTTCCTCCCTGTGTGTCCGCTATTGTGACTCCCTGCCTGTGTGTCCCCTATTGTGACTCCCTCCCTGTGTGTCCGCTATTGTGACTTCCTCCCTGTGTGTCCGCTATTGTGACTTCCTCCCTGTGTGTCCCCTTCTGTGACTCCCTCCCTGTGTGTCCGCTATTGTGACTTCCTCCCTGTGTGTCCCCTATTGTGACTCCCTCCCTCCCATTCTATTCTCAGAGAGAGCAGCTCTCGTGGTTCTTTGTGTTAATGAAATATAAACGCTGTTTAATTCAGATGAACAGGTCTGCAATGCGCCATCCATCTTAAGTGTGGTGCCTGGTGCCAGCGTCAGGAGGTTATTTGGTGTCTATGAGTCATGGGAGGTGAGATCGAGCTACCTCCCAGATATATTCATAAATGATCAAACGGACATCTGAAATGTTAATGCCCACAATGTAATGTAATGTAATCACTCTTTATAGCCTAGAGACTGTGTGGGCCTTTCATCGAAAACAAATCTGTTAAAATCTTATTCAAGGAACCAGATTGACTTCATTTATGACAACAAAATGTACTGTCTGAGTAGCCGTCCCACTTTACATGATGGAGTATAACAGTTGTAAGTACTAGGTCAGAGGTCAACTGGGTTCAGCCGCGGGCCAATTTCTGTCGGAGCGAATAGTCGGGGGGGGGGGGTGGGGTGGAACATAATTATTTAAAAAAGAGATCGTATTTGAAAATAACAATAATTTCATACCTTGATTACATTGAGACATGATCACATATCCATCTTTTTTGTTAGTTTGTGGGACGACATAGGAACAGATTTCCTAAAATGAAGCACATTTTTTGCACTTGCGGGCTGAACTTGGCCTGCAGGTTGCCTGTTGCCAACCCTTGTACTGGGTAATAATATCTACAGTACTTACATTGCAATGACACCGGTGTAAGTATGAGAACAAACCAAAAATAAGTACATGCACCTGGTGTAAATCAATGCAAAAACTGTGTATATGTAAACAACATTATGAAATGTTGGCTGTACGAATTGCATGAATTTAAAAAAGGTTTCGTCCAACTTTTTTCAATATTTTCTGTGGGCAAAGCACAGAAATGGATTGTGATGCAACACTCCAGAAATGTACGCTTCTCTTGTATATTCCCCTGTGTACTTCACCGAAGGCAATAACCAACACCGTGGATCTTGTCAGCAGAGTAATTACTAATCGGCAGGGTAGCCTAGTGGTTTGACTAGTAACCGGAAGGTTGCAAGTTCAAATACCCGAGCTGACAAGGTACAAATCTGCCGTTCTGCCCCTGAACAGGCAGTTAACCCACTGTTCCTAGGCTGTCATTGAAAATAAGAATTTGTTCTTAAGTGACTTGCCTAGTTAAATAAATAAATAAATAAAAATCAACAATATGAGACTAGGGAACTGTGCAATGACTGGGGAAAAATACAACTCAAAGTTCACATCCTCACAACAAGCTCTATCCACAAGAAGAAGAACATTAATGATGTTGTAAGTAGCCACGACAAGCAGCCCACATCATCTGTTTAATCTGATCATAGTCCTTGATTTGCCAGTTGTTTACCTGGGTTCAAATAGTATTTAAAAATACATTTGTCAAATGCAATGGAACCCAAAGGCATAGTTCCAAAAGTGCACAACCATCCCAATCTGTCACTCCAGGCAGGTTTAACCAAACGTTCATCAAGGTATTAGAAATATTTAAAATACTACTTGAACCCAGGTCTGGTATATTGTTTAAGAAACACAAGTGTATTGGCCATGTTTGAATTGAGTTACTTGTGGATCAGGTGGAGGATGATGATGCTTGATGAGCATCTGCATTATAGAGATAAACCATAGAGGTATACCACAACGAGGAGGGAATCCCTCACATTGTGTTATTGTAACACTTGAAGCTCATTGGGAGGAAATTGTTCATAATAAATAGTTCTCCCCTGCTGTGGTGACTCATCACTAAACTCACTAAACTCACTAATACTCCCTCATGCCTCATCCCTGCCTTTGAAACTGCATGCCTGTCACAACGAGGCCAAGGGTAAGTGTGTGTGTTTGTGTGTTTGTTGTGTATGTGTTTGTCTGGGGGGTTGGGGGTGGGTGGGCTTAAGTGCTACAATGGCTGACCCTGAGTACTACTATGGCTGACCCTAAGTACTACTATGGCTGACCCTGAGTACTACTATGGCTGACCCTGAGTACTACTATGGCTTACCCTGAGTACTACTATGGCTGACCCTGTGTACTACTATGGCTGACCCTGAGTACTACTATGGCTTACCCTGAGTACTACTATGGCTGACCCTGAGTACTACTATGGCTGACCCTGAGTACTACTATGGCTGACCCTGAGTACTACTATGGCAGACCCTGAGTACTACTATGGCTGACCCTGAGTACTACTATGGCTGACCCTGAGTACTACTATGGCTGACCCTGAGTGCTACTATGGCTGACCCTGAGTAATCCCAGAACACATGGCTGTGTTCCGAGATTCATCCAATGGCAGAGGAGTATACCACCTCAGTCACAGGCTTCAGCAATAAGTGCATTGACGACGTTGTCCCCACAGTGACCGTACGTACTTATCCCAACCAGAAGCCATGGATTATAGGCAACATCCTCACCGAGCTAAAGGCTAGAGCTTCAGCTTTCAAGGAGCGGGACACTTAGGACACTTAGGCCCTCAGACAAACCATCAAACAGGCAAAGCAACAATACATGACTAAGATTGAATCCAACTACACCGACTACACAAAGGGAAAGCCAGCCGTAAGCTGCCTAGTTACGCGAGCCTTCCAGACGGGCTAAATGCCTTTTATGCTCGCTTCGAGGCAAGCAACACTGAAGCATGCATGAGAGCACCACCTGTTCCGGATGACTGTGTGATCACGCTCTCCGTAGCCGATGTAAGCAAGACCTCTAAAACTTTATTACCAGGACGTGTACTTACTTACTTACTGACTTTATTGTCCCCATGGGGAAATTTTGTTGCAGTGTCATGTACACATTTAAAGTGGATTTTAAATGCAAATCAAAATTGACAATACAACTTTCATAACAGTTACATACCAATAAAACTTCATTTTTTTAAGACTAGCCTGCTGGCCTTACTGAGTCGATAGGAACATTATTGATTGTCTATTTATGTTTTTCCTGCTGAGGGGTGCCCTATACCTGCGCCCAGAGGGGAGTAGTTCAATGTTGTATCTCAATTAAAGATTTGTAAAACACAGTCAGTATAGTATAGTCTACATTAAAAGATCCCAGCTTTTTGAGAAAGTACAGTTTCTGTAGATCAGGTCTGTACATTTACACTGAAGCTTATTGTCCAAGAGGACACCCAGGTATTTGTATTCCTCTACAATCTCTATATTCTGACCTCTTATAGATGTTGCAGAGGTAGGTGTTGTACTATTCCTGAAGTCTATGCACATCTCTTTGGTCTTGTTGGTATTGAGGACCAAGTGTAATTCCTCACACCACTCTACAAAGTCATCTAGGACCGGGCCATAATGTTCCTCGTCATCATGCAACAGGCTTATCAAGGCAGTACTCAGAGAATGCCTGGACCAACTGGCAAGTGTCTTCACTGACATTTCCAACTCTCCCGGACCAAGTCTGTAATAGCTACATGTTTCAAGCAGACCACCATAGTCCCTGTGCTCAAGAAATCAAAGGTAACCTGCCTAAATGACTACCGCCCTGTGTAGTAAGAGGTGTCAGTGTGTAGAGGTGTCAGTATGTAGAGGTGTCAGTGTCAGTGTGTAGAGGTGTCAGTGTGTAGAGGTGTCATTGTGTAGAGGTGTCAGTGTGTAGAGGTGTCAGTGTGTAGAGGTGTCAGTTTGTAGAGGTGTCAGTTTGTAGAGGTGTCATTGTGTAAAGGTGTCATTGTGTAGAGGTGTCAGTGTGTAGAGGTGTCAGTGTGTAGAGTTGTGACAAGCACATCGAGAACTGGATCAGTCTCTGACACCTCTCCAGAGGAAGCATGTGGCTCTATGAGATTGGTTAGATTGGAAAACCTTAAAGGAAAATCAATCTAATCAATCTCACTGAGCCACATGCTCCCTCTGGAGAGTTCTCCAATGAAGAGTCAACGTTCTAACAGCATCAAGACCAGTTTGCCCTGCGGCCCTGCCATTCATGCCATGGCAAGATTGAACATCTTGCCTAGAGGAACCATCTCCATATGGCTAGGCACAGATTGAGTGTTGAGCCTTGGAGGTAGGCACTTTAAATGGGTGGAAATTACAAGAAGTACTTGGCTCCTGTCTAAGAGTTGTTGGTTCACACAGTCCAATTTAAAATCACTTTGTCATGATGTGTATTCAGTGATGTCCTCTACGCTGGTTTCTGCATAGCATCTGTCCCTTTACAATATCTGGCACAGGATCTTAGACATATTGAAGCACAATTTGAAAAGACGCCCAAATAGCTTCACTAATTAGTTAGAACAAAGTTTTTACAAAATCGCCAAATTTCATCACGATGAAAAAGTTGTTAAAGACATTATAACGATGTTTGAAATACCACATAAAAAGATAAGATTAGAATTTGCGGCAATAAAAAATATCACAGGAGTCATTAACCAGACAAATGAAGGTTGTGAATTATGGGGAAACTTATGAGGACGGCCAGTCTTTCCAGTCACTGACCATCTGGAAAGTTGAACACCAACTGTTCATATCCTCCATCCTTATTATCCTGTTGCCCAGCAACAACACCCATTAACACAGTCTGATTCCAGATTTCTTTGTGCAGTATTGTCAACTCCAATGGTTATTGTTATTGCTATGTGACCATAAGAATTGGCTGTACAACACAGACAGAGGGCGGCAGGGTGGAGGTTAGAGCGTTGGACTAGTAACCGGAAGGTTACCGTGCTGACAAGGTACAAATCTGTCGTTCTGCCCCTGAACAGGCAGTTAACCCACTGTTCCTAGGCCATCATTGTAAATAAGAATTTGTTCTTAACTGACTTGCCTAGTTAAATAAAGGTAAAATAAATAAATAGATATTTAAATATGTTGGGCCAGTTACCGAAAGGTTGCTGGATAGAATCCCTGAGCCACAAGGAAAGACATCTGCAGTTGTGCCCTTGAGCAAGGCAATTAACCCTAATTGCTCCAGGGTAGCCATCAATAATGGCTGATCCCCTGGCTGTGACCCCAGGGAAAGTGGGATATGCACCTCATACTCGTACTGGTTAGTACTGGTTAGTACTGGTTAGTACTGGTTAGCCACTTCATACAGTGAAACAGGATTATATAAGCACTCTGTATTATTATTATGCTAGAGTGAGATGACAATCCTTGAAATTTATTTCAATTAACAGTGTTTCCGATACAGGAAGAAAAAGCTTTGAAACTATCAACAGCCTCCAGAACCAAGTAGGTTTAGCTAGGACAGTAACTTCAGCCCTGCCTCACATTTCTCGTGAACAATATGATATGGAGTGCTTTACAGACCAAATCTGCCTTCTTCTTCTCTCCTGCTCCATTTGTTCTCTGCTGATGAAGTATAACCAACTTCCTTCAAGATCTGTAGCAACACAGATATTCAGCAGAGAGGAAGTCTAGGCTAGAGAGAGTAAGAAGGGAGGAAGTTGAACCATCTACTGTAGGGCTAAAGGAGAGAAGAGATGCTCTGCTGGGAAAGGATCCAAAGCAGCATGAGCTTTCTCTCCCTCCTGAGTCCTGACGTTCCTGACTGCTCTTATCTGTCAGGAGGGCTAAACTGTCTCTCCCTCCTGAGTCCTGATGTTCCTGACTGCTCTTATCTGTCAGGAGGGCTAAACTTTCTCTCCCTCCTGAGTCCTGACGTTCCTGACTGCTCTTATCAGTCAGGAGGGCTAAACTGTCTCTCCCTCCTGAGTCCTGACGTTCCTGACAGCTCTCATCTGTCAGGAGGGCTAAACTTTCTCTCCCTCCCGAGTCCTGACGTTCCTGCGGCTCTTATCTGTCAGGAGGGTTAAACTTTCTCTCCCTCCTGAGTCCTGACGTTCCTGACTGCTCTTATCAGTCAGGAGGGCTAAACTTTCTCTCCCTCCTGAGTCCTGACGTTCCTGACTGCTCTTATCTGTCAGGTGGGCTAAACTTTCTCTCCCTCCCGAGTCCTGACGTTCCTGCGGCTCTTATCAGTCAGGAGGGCTAAACTTTCTCTCCCTCCCGAGTCCTGACGTTCCTGCGGCTCTTATCAGTCAGGAGGGCTAAACTTTCTCTCCCTCCTTAGTCCTGACCAGGCTGTGTAAGGGTTATTTAACCAAGAAGGAGAGTGATGGATGACCTAGCCTCCACAATTTCAAGACTTCAACTCAATTGAGATGGGATGAGTTGGACCGCAGAGTGAAGGAAAAGCAGCCAACAAGTGCTCAGCATATGTGGGAACTTCTTCAAGACTGTTGGAAAAACATTCCAGGTGAGGCTGGAAGGCAAAGGGTGGCTACTTTGAAGAGTCTCAAATATAAAATATGTTTAGATTTGTTTAATAACTTTTGGGTTACTACATGATTCCATATGTGTTATTTCATAGTTTTGATATCTACAATGTAGAAAATAGTAAAAATAAAGAAAAACCCTGGAATGAGTAGGTTTGTCCAACTTTTTGACTGGTACTGTATATATATATATTTGTTTTTCATATTTGAAAACATATTTGTTTTCTCGTGATTTGGTTGAGTCGAATTCTCTCTCTCTCTCTCTCTCTCTCTCTCTCTCTCTCTCTCTCTCTCTCTCTCTGTCTCTGTCTCTGTTACTTCAAAAGACAACATCTAAGTTAACCAAGATTGAACCCAGGTATCCATCATCATATTGTCTGTATAATATTGTGATTCATTGCAAACCCTGGTTTAGAGAAAGGTGAAAATAATTTAACTCCTCTCTGCATGCTGCCTAACCTGAGAGAAATCTGATTTGATACTGTGTAAAATCCTTACTGATCCTGATGTTGCCAAGACAACACCAGTCACTAGGGAAAGTCTACACACCCCTTGCACTCTTAATGTATCTAAAAATATAATACATTTGATTTTTACCCTACCTATCTACACAACTTACTCTACATTTTGAAAGTGAAAGAAAAATATAGAAATCTTCCAAATTAATAAAAATAAAAAATTGTGTGTGATTGCGTGTGTCTTCACATCCCAGAGTTAATACTTGATGGGGAAGCACCTTTGGCAGCCATTACAGCTGTAAATCATTGTGAATTAGATTCTACCAACTTTGCACAGGGCAACATTTATCCATTTTTATTCATCAAAATTACACAAGTCATAACTTTGGGATGTGAGGACATACTCAAAAAGGTGGGAACACAATGTGTAGATGTAATTTAAAGGCAGCAAAATGTAAAGACTGTGCAAAAGGGTGGGTAGACTTTCACAAGGAACTGTGAACAGACCACCCAAATTCAGCATGCATTGTTGCTAGCAATTACATATACTGAGCACCAATAAGACAAGGAAGTTACTGAAAACCTAAAGAATGACGGATATGCATGTTTTAGTTTACAACCAGCAGTGGGGCTATCCTGTATCTCCTCTGCACAGTGCAGCACAGCGGAGGAGCGTGGCATTCACATTTGGCTCCTCAGCAAAGGCTTTTACATTAAAAACCATTTTCACTTCATCAGCCCAATCCAGAGGTTGTGAATCCACAGCTGTATATATTTCCCCTACAAAAGCCCTGTGCTGGGCTGGGAAAGGGGGTGGAGGGAAGTCTCTGTACCTCTGTCTTTGGAGGAGTCAGCATTCCCTTGAGAGAGAGAGAGAGAGAGAGAGAGAGAGAGAGAGAGAGAGAGAGAGAACCAGCCATCCAGAGATGTCAGGCTTTGCTAGGGTGTTCTGGTTCCCCCTGCTTCCTATCTGCTCTCTGACATATTGGTCAAATGGCTCTGTGACAGTTGGACACATTTCCAATTGGCTAGATTTGTCCTAGGACTGACATGTAGGCAGTTAACAGGAGCACAGGTAGTATGGGATGGAGATGAGATGGAGGAGGAGGGACTGGGCATTTACAGTTGAAGTCGGAAGTTTACAAACACTTAGGTTGGAGTCATTGGAGTGGCCATCACAAAGTCCTGACCTCAATCCTATAGAAAATGTGTGGGCAGAACTGAAAAAGCGTGTGTGAGCAAGGAGGCCTACTAACCTAACTCAGTTACACCAGCTCTGTCAGGAGGAATGGGCCAAAATTCACCCAACTTATTGTGGGAAGCTTGTGGAAGGCTACCAAAAAATGTTTAACCAAGTTAAACAATTTAAAGACAATGCAACCAAATACTAATTGTAAACTGAAATGTAAACTGGCCCATTGGGAATGTGATGAAAAAAATAAAACCTGAAAAAAATCATTCTCTCTACTATTATTCTGACATTTCACATTCTTAAAATAAAGAGGTGATCCTAACTGACCGACTAATTCCAAAGACTACTGACTGGCAGGAGCCAGTAATTCACATATGTCAGTACGTGTTAAGGTTAATAAACTAAAACTTACATTATGGGATTCCTGTCAATGGCAAATACTGTGAGCCCTTAGTTAAAATGACATTTTGGAATGTGTGACTCACAGTGCTTATAGCTGTGACACACTGGTCTGGACAGGAGGCCTTTGTAAATGCAATATTCACTCCGAAAATTGGTTCACTCAAATGTATTTTTTTCCTGGGGGGTAGAGACCTCTCTTTGTTTGGATCAAACAGTTGTAATGGAAGGGGGCGGAACTATGGGGCTATGTGTGGCTGTGCGTGGCTGTGCGTGGCTGTGCGTGGCTGTGCGTGGCTGTGTGTGGCTGTGCGTGGCTGTGCGCGGCTGTGCGTGGCTGTGCGTGGCTGTGCGTGGCTGTGCGTGGCTGTGTGTGGCTGTGCGTGTGGGTATTTGAGTGAGAAAGCCAGACTAGATGTATTGAACCTGTCAGACAAATCCTCAATAAACAGAAATTGATTTGTTTAGTAACTCTCACCAGATTCGATGGGATGTGTAACCAAACCATAACCCTGGAGTTCCGAGTCCAATTATTTCTCCTCAACCTCCTCCAGATGCCAGACCACACAAATTGCTTTTATAAACATCAGATCTCATCCACTTGGAAATAATAAGAGTGAGAGTGTGTTAGAGAGAGAGAGAGAGAGAGAGAGAGAGAGAGAGCGAGAGAGAGAGAGAGAGAGAGAGAGAGTGTGAGAGAGAGAGAGAGTTACAGAGCAATACTCATTCATGAGGCATCAAAGCCAAAGGAACTGAGTAACATTAGGAAATGCTATAGATGGAAGGAATGCAGTTTGGAAACCTACCAAAAAACAATTAGGCAACAGCAAATTCAATCCCTTTTAGACAATTTCCTGGGTAAAACGTTCTACTGTAATAGTGAAGGTTTAAACTTGTCAGTAGAAAATCTTAACAATATATTTGACCTCTCAGCTTCCCTATCAAATCAAAATCTCAAATAGAAAACCGAAGAAAATGAACAACAATGACAAATGGTTTGATGAAGAATGCAAAAATCTAAGAAAGCAATTGAGAAATCTGTCCAAACAAAAACATAGAGACTACGCCTTCACTATGGTGAATCACTAAAACAATACAAATCTTAGAATCAACTATTAAAGACTACCAGAACCCACTGGATTCTCCAATTACCTTGAATGAGTTACAGGACAAAATAAAAACCCTCCAACCCAAAAAGGCCTGTGGTGTTGAGGGTATCCTTAATGAAATGATAAAATATACAGACAACAAATTCCAATTGGCTATACTAAAACTCTTTAACATCATCTTTAGCTCTGGCATCTTCCCCAATACTTGGAACCAAGGACTGATCACCCCAATCCACAAAAGTAGAGACAAATTTGACCCGAATAACTACCGTGTGATATGCGTCAACAGTAACCTTGAGAAAATCCTCTGCATTATCATTAACAGCAGACTCGTACATTTCCTCAATGAAAACAACGTACTGAGCAAATGTCAAATTGGCTTTTTACCAAATTACCGTACAACAGACCATGTATTCACCCTACACACCCTAATTGACAACCAAACAAACCAAAACAAAGGCAAAGCCTTCTCATTCTTTGTTGATTTCAAAAAAGCCTTCAATTTGGCATGAGGGTCTGCTATACAAATTGATGGAAAGTGGTGTTGGGGGAAAAACATACGACATTATAAAATCCATGTACACAAACAACAAGTGTGCGGTAAAAATTGGCAAAAAACACACATTTCTTCACACAGGGCCGTGGGGTGAGACAGGGATGCAGCTTAAGCCCCACCCTCTTCAACATATATATCAACGAATTGGCGCGGGCACTAGAAAAGTCTGCAGCACCCGGCCTCACCCTACTTGAATCCGAAGTCAAATGTCTACAGTTTGCTGATGATCTGGTGCTTCTGTCACCAACCAAGGAGGGCCTACAGCAGCACCTAGATCTTCTGCACAGATTCTGTCAGACCTGGGCCCTGACAGTAAATCTCAGTAAGACCAAAATAATGGTGTTCCAAAAAAGGTCCAGTTGCCAGGGCCACAAATACAAATTCCATCTAGACACTGTTTCCCTAGAGCACACAAAAAACGATACATACCTTGGCCTAAACATCAGCGCCACAGGTAACTTCCACAAAGCTGTGAACAATCTGAGAGACAAGGCAAGAAGGGCATTCTATGCCATCAAAAGGAACATAAAATTCAACATACCAATTAGGATCTAGCTAAAAATACTTGAATCAGTCATAGAGCCCATTGCCCTTTATGGTTGTGAGATCTGGGGTCCGCTCACCAACCAAGACTTCACAAAATGGGACAAACACCAAATTGAGACTCTGCATGCAGAATTCTGCAAAAATATCCTTTGTGTACAACGTAGAACACTAAATAATGCATGCAGAGCAGAATTAGGCCGATTCCCGCTAATTATCAAAATCCAGAAAAGAGCCGTTAAATTCTAAACCACCTAAAAGGAAGCGATTCCCAAAACTTCCATAACAAAGCCATCACCTACAGAGAGATGAACCTGGAGAAGAGTCCCCTAAGCAAGCTGGTCCTGGGGCTCTGTTCACAAACACAAACACACCTCACAGAGCCCCAGGACAGCAGCACAATTATGAGAAAACAAAAAAACTTGACACATTGGAAAGAATTAACAAAAAAACAGAGCAAACTAGAATGCTATTTGGCCATAAACAGAGAGACCAGAATACCTGACCACTGTGACTGACCCAAACTTAAGGAAAGCTTTGACTATGTACAGACTCAGTGAGCATAGCCTTGCTATTGAGAAAGGCCGCCGTAGGCAGACATGGCTCTCAAGAGAAGACAGGCTATGTGCACACTGCCCAAAAATGAGGTGGAAACTGAGCTGCACTTCCTAACCTCCTGCCCAATGTATGACCATATTAGAGAGACATATTTCCCTCAGATTACACAGATCCACAAAGAATTCGAAAACAAATCCAATTTAGATAAACTCCCATATCTACTGGGAATTCCACAGTGTGCCATCACAGCAGCAAGATTTGTGACCTGTTGCCACAAGAAAAGGGCAACCAGTGAAGAACAAACACCATTGTTACAACACTGTATATATATGTAATATGACATTTGCAATGTCTTTATTGTTTTGAAACTTCTGTATGTGTAATGCTTACTGTTAATTTTTATTGTTTATTTCACTTCTGTATATTATCTACCTCACTTGCTTTGGCAATGTCAACACGTTTCCCATGCCAATAAAACGCCTTGAATTGAATTGAATTGAATTGAGAGAGAGAGAGAGAGAGAGAGAGAGAGAGAGAGAGAGAGAGAGAGAGAGAGAGAGTTAGACAGAGAGAAATAGTGTTAGACATAGAGAGAGAGAGAGAGAGAGAGAGAGAGTAGAGTGTTAGACAGAGATAGAGAGGGAGAGTGTTAGACAGAGATAGAGAGGGAGGGTTATGCAGAGATAGAGAGGGAGGGTTAGACAGAGATAGAGAGGGATGGTTAGACAGAGATAGAGAGGGAGGGTTAGACAGAGATAGAGAGGGAGGGTTAGACAGAGATAGTGAGGGAGGGTTAGACAGAGCGAGAGAGAATTAGACAGAGCGAGTGTTAGAGAGGGAGGGTTAGACAGAGCGAGAGAGAGTTAGACAGAGCGAGTGTTAGAGAGGGAGAGTTAGACAGAGCGAGAGAGAATTAGACAGAGCAAGAGAGAATTAGACAGAGCGAGTGTTAGAGAGGGAGAGTTAGACAGAGAGAAAGAGTGTTAGGCAGAGAGAGAGAGAGAGTAGAGTGTTAGACATAGAGAGTGTTAGACAGAGAGAGAGAGAGAGAGAGAGAGAGAGAGAGAGAGAGAGAGAGAGTAGAGTGTTAGACATAGAGAGTGTTAGCCAGAGATAGAGAGGGAGAGTTAGACAGAGAGTGAGAGCGACTTTAAACCAGCTGTACATCGTTACAACACTGTACATGTACATAATATGCCATTTGAAATGTCTTTACTCTTTTGGAACTTCTGTGAGTGTAATGTTTACTGTTCATTTGCATTGTTTATTTCACGTTTGTATATTATCTACCTCACTTGCTTTGGCAATGTTAACATACGTTTCCCATGCCAATAAAGCCCCTTGAATTGAATTGAGTGTTAGAGAGACATATTGTTAGAGAGAGAGAGAGAGAGAGAGAGAGAGAGAGAGAGAGAGAGAGAGAGAGAGAGAGAGAGAGAGAGAGAGAGAGGGAGAGAGCCAGAGCGAGAGAGAGAGAGAGAGAGGTAGAGAGAGCGAGATAGAGAGAGAGAGAGAGAGAGAGAGAGAGAGAGAAAGAGAAAGAGAGAGGTTGTACCATTCAGTACATTCAGTACACTGCTCCAGGCTAGGTAAACACCAACCTCCTAGCTTTATGCTACTCCTCACACTGTTCAAGTGGAAAGACTAACGGTGTACTGTATCCACAACAATACACAAGCATTTATCTCAAAGTCTAAATAAAAGAAGCCTGGCTTAACTTGGTCTCGGAGCAACTGTTGGTGTGAGGCCTTAGTCTCAGGAGAATAGAACTACAGGTTACTGTCCTGTGGCTGATGTGTACATCTAATAGAAAAATTAGAAAATGTGTACGGTGTGTATTGACGACGGACGCATCATACTCATGATACTAACATCATATGATAGGGAGAGCTAATAGATGTGGTGTACTGTTAATGTCCTCCTTCACTATTCAGGTAGTGGAGCACTGCAGTAACACAGTGGTTCTGTGGTGCGTTCAGTACAGCGTTTGCTATGTTACGTGCAGTTTGTACTGAACAACACATTTCCCCAAAATGGTGTGCACCGTTCTTATTAAACAGTCTTTGAGGTACGTTTGTTCCCGCTTGGTGGGCGTGGCGTCTGGCGAGGTGTTGCTTGATCAATGTGGGTGTGACCATTTGAAATCCCAAAATCTCGTGATGTACACAATCGCTTTCTGGACCATCATAATCACGCCACTATTCAACTGGTCGTTCGGTACAGTACCGTTTACATTGAACAAAACTTTTAACACAGTTCCGTCTTACGTTTTGAGCCTTCACCTTGGTGTCAACTACCTTTGTCATGGCACTGAGAACATCACAGGGAGGTCAACGCTGTTTCCCTGTTTGAGTGGATAAATTAGATGCATCACCTCGGGCTGTTGGTGAAACACTTCAGAGATTCCAAATATCCCTCTGGACGCAGTCAAGGCAAAGGTGCTATTTGTTGTAAAGGGGCAATCTGCGGTAGAAACAACAACAAAAGCGAACACCCCGCCACTGTTTTGGTAAACAGATGGTGCTGGAGAAATGGAGCTGCTGTTACCACCCTTCAATTCATAGACAGAGCTATGGATGCATCCATGATATCAAAATTATAGTTTTAACCATGTCTGGAGGCCATACGGTGTTTGTTTACATTTACGTTGTTTACAAACATTGGAGTAAAACAAGCTTATTATTTTGGTTTCTGATGTGTTACGACATTTTGAATTAAGATCATGAAGCATTATAAATTATATTCTTCAAGAATCAATGGGTATATATCATTCAGAAATCGATGTAGTAACTGAAGATTGCCCATTTAATTTACTGATGGCAAATGGGCATCATCTCAATCAATCAATTTCCCACCTCAAGGTTAATTCTTGAGGTGAAGACAATTAACTCCTAAGATGTTATGGTCACAATGTGCTGAAGACAACATTATAAATTCGATGGAGAGCTGGAAATAGCGTTGTAATTCACTCAGCGTTTTGCAAAATAAAATATTAACCAATCTCCCATGTTCCGTCAAAAATATTGTCGTCATGAGTTTGGACACATGAAAAGAGGAAGGATTCAGGTGAAGATAATAACAACTTTGTTTCATGTCACACATTCCTCCATCATGGTCTCTCTTGGTACCATCTTTGTAAAGCTACAGAGGTGTCACTGAATGACAGATAAAATGCTTAGCCTATTATATAATTCACGATACAAATAAACTCAACGGGCAAAGAGAAAAATAATTGTTAACACACCTCTAATAACCATATCCATTATCCAACTGACTGGGAGATCTCTCAGTAACACACAGCACAGATAAATACACATGCCAGTCCACTTCCTGTACTGCATACATTCTACAAACATATAATTTGGAGCTCATTGAATGCCCGGCAATTTCCCCTCATCATCTCATCACTCAGCCAATGGTTATTTCACAGAGTGTCAGATTAGCAACAAGGCAAAGCACCACAAAGCACGCAATAAGACCCACAGCAAAGAATTCCCAATCATTACGTGTAAATGGTATGGCAGCTTTTTCTCTCACACGCACACCCACTCATGAACGTATGCTTCCCTCAATCTCCTCTGCTTACCGTTTATATGCTTTACGTCTCATTTTCAACGGGTGAGATCACAGTATTCATGTGTCTGTGCATCCGGAGCTATGAGCAGTAGCAGCAGTAGCGGTATGCACTATGAAATAAGCCCTCCACCAATACTGACTGGACACAGACATCAGAGCTGAATGAAGCAGGAGGGAAGCGAGATGAGTGGGAGAGAGAGAGAGAGAGTGAGATAGAGAGAGAGAGAGAAAGAGGGTGAAGAAAGAGAGAGAGAGGGGGTTGTGGTGTTTCAGCATGGCAGAAAAGTGGAAAAGTGAAAG
>NC_143040.1:66831749-66946749 GCF_057628025.1 Oncorhynchus mykiss
GTAAAAAAAATGCTTGGGTTAAGTGTAAAATGATGTTTGAAATGGGAGAGGAATCCCATTCATAGGCGTGTCAAATGTGTGTGCCTTTGAATTTATGGCTTTAACTGCAGTGTGAAACATACTGTATCTGTTGTAAAACAATATCACGCCAATGCAAAAAAAAGCTCTGGCCTCTGTCCTGCGTGTGTAGTTTTGTGCATCATAACTAGACAATCTGTGAGACACATATAATTGCAATTGGTCAAATAAAAAGTATTGAAAATGGCACCCGAGTGTGTCAAGTACAATTACAGTATTTTTTTTAAACAAGGCTGCTTATGATCAAATTATATTTCAATGCCTTGAACATGACGAAGTCAAGTCATTATGGATCTCTGGAATCTTCTCCTTTCTGCTCCCCGGTGTTTTTTGTTTTGATAACGAATCTGTATTTTGCTTTGCTCACTAGGCAGCTCATTGATAAGGACTTCGCATCTGATGTATAAAGCAGTACCGCTTAATTGAAATGCTTAATTCATTGTCGTAATGAAGACATTGTAATCTGGAGGACCTGTATTATGTATGTGTGGTATTTTAAAGGGAACTGGTACTCACCGTTTTACTGACAGGTCTAGGCAGCGAAGTGGACCTGTTGGGGTATTTGGAAAAGCCTTGGGGCCAGGACAAGACAGGACATGGACTTGGGCTTCTCGGTCCCTCGAAGCTCACTCGAGGAGTTTCAGGACTGCCATGCATAGTTCTTCTCTCCCTTTCCCTCCCTCCTTCTCTGTCCCAAGGGCTCTCCCTCCCTCTCTCCAGGGTGCCATTAAACTCTAGTTCATCCTGTCTCCTAACAATGTCGATATCTGTCTCCAGATAGGTTCTCCCTACGGACGCCAGCTCCGAGTGGAAACAGCTTTCCACCTGGCCCACTTTCCTCAGGCCTTCTCCAGGGTCCAGCACCTTACAGCTGGGAATGCTGTACTTGCTCCACTGGTGCTCCAATTGGAAACAGTCCACCTTCGGTTCTTGTAGTTCCTGAATGGGCTGTAGAGAGGAAGACATTGGGCTGTACCAGGAGGCTGCAGCTGCATCTAGTGTTCTCTGTCGGATTGGGTTGAAGGACTGCCATGGACTCCCTGGAACCAGCACCCTGTTTGTGACCTCATCTAGGAACTGGGAGAACTTGAGACGCTCCTCCAGTTTCTGCTCCTGCTGTGCTGAGAAGGTCACAACCTTGCTTTGGCCTTGGTTGCTGGATGACGACAGGCTTTGGGTTGAATCCCACTTTACTTTCAACACTCGAGCCGCCTCCTCCTGGCTTTCGGCTCTATCCATTCCGCTATCACCCTCGCAGTTCCCCAAGGTCTGGTAGACATTCTCTGTAGACGTGTCACTGGCGGTGGGCTCATTGGCCCTGCCACCAGGACCAGGGGAGCTGGCACGGGCACGGAACACCTCGTCGCTGTGCTGCTTTATGGAGGTGCGTAGCAGGCAAGTGGCCCCGGAACTCCAGCTGTTGGTATCCCAGCTGTCATCCTCGCTGGAGCTGCCGCTGCACACGCTGGAGCTAGATGTGCTCTGAAGACTGGGGCTAGAGCTGTGCAAGCTGGGACTGGAGCTGCGCAAGCTGGGACTGGAGCTGCGCAAGCTGGGGCTAGGGCTGGGACTGGAGCTACGCGGGCCCGGACTGGAGCGATCCAGACTTGCCAAAGAGCGCCTCAACCCAGAGATGGATCCCTTCAAGCTGGGTAAGGAGCCTTGGAGGCTGGGTAGAGAGCCCTTGGGGCTGGGGCCATATGAGTAAAGACTGGGTAGAGAGCCCTTGGGACTTTGACTGGAATTGGAGACGGATTTGTGCAGGCTGGGGGAGGAGATGCTGGAGGGGCAGCGTGGAGGTGGATCCTCCTCTTGGTCAGTATGCCTTCCGGAGAAGATGGGACAGGAGGCGATGGAAGAGCAGGAACTGCACTCCTGCCGGGTGAGGGAGGTTGTCCGGGCCGTCTGGGGCCGGGTATGGTTTTGCCGCTGCGGGGCACCGGTGGTCCAGTTGGCATTTGTCCCGCGACCCGTCTTCGCCGATCCATTCGTTGATCCTTTTGCCGATCCGTTCTGCATTTGGTGCTTGGAGCTTGGAGCCGCACCATCAGAAATCGCTCGCACAGGCAACTGAACCATGGCGAGCTGGGTGGGACAGATTTCAAATGGGTTTTCCGTCCCACAGCGTCTATATCACTGATCGTCCTAGATGTGTTGGCTTCCCATCATGCTCTCTGCCTATAACTGACAACTGAGTTTCAACCCCCCTGCTGGTTAGCACCCATAGTCATATGGATGTGGGGACCTACTTTCATTATAGACCCACTGACATTCTAGACATAATCTTTTCCCCTTTACACAAGGCATTAGAGCGCTCAACAAGTGCACACACTCTGTGAACGGCATTTGTAATCAACATGTACAGCTACGTATATTGGTTTAACAGCAGAGCCCAGCATGCTTTCCAGGTCACTTGCTTGTTGGGGCAGAGACATTGATCACAGATACCACGTGACATCTAGGATGTGGTCATGAAAACAAAGTTACAGTGCCATAATCAATGATTATGGGTGGGGGGGGGGGGTGTATTTGTGTGGCACATACAGTGGGGTCTGTAATTATTAGCACCCTTGATGAATTTGATGCATTTTTGCTCATCTTTATCAAGGATTCCGATAATTCTGGACCTCATTGTAGTAATTTAAATTAAAGCTATTTGATGTTGCACTTTTTAATGCACACAGCTTAGCCAACTTTAGTTTGTCAAAGAACCTAAGTGCTTGAAATGCAACTGGCACAGTTACCACACAGTGTTTTGTGTTATATTCCATGTGTTGTTGTAACTAACCACCCGAGGGTACTCATGCAACTTTTACAATGGAGATGCAATGAGTTTGAGACTTTCAGAATAGTATTTTAAGAAAAACAGCTCATTGTACGGCACGTCACTATAATTGAAAAATGCTCCCAGTAGTAATTCATTATTTTATTTCATACTACCTATATCCCATTGATGGATCACCACATGAGGAAGAATACGGTCTGTTTTCCACTCTTTTTTTCTCTTTTTTTAAGTGTTCTTTCAATTTATCCTTAGTTTCCCTCACTTGTCTTTGACTTTAATGAGTGCCATGCAAAGTAGCACAGAGGTATGGCTCTAGAGAGACATGGGTTTACTGGTAAAGACATGGGATGGTGAGTAATTGATACTGCACCAGACATTTTATGAGAGTGAGAAATACACATTTAAAGGCAAAGGTGTCTAGACAAGGTCACATCTGCTGGGGTGGGTCGTTTCATCCTAGCTGTAAGCAACAGCTGCTCTCCTGGAAGACACCTTCAGAAAGACCAGCTATATTTAAATCGCGGGGCGTTGCATGAACGTCATGGAGGATTTTGGAGAATTCATACATGCACAACTTTCATCTTCTAATTTGAAAATTCTCCTTTAGGGGGTGGATCAGCTTTAATATTGCAGATAGATTGTGGCTTCTATCAATGTCATTTTCTGCATAATTTCCAATCCCCCCCATATATTTTGGGGTAAATAACCTGTATTTAGAGTTGAAGTCCGAAGTTTACATACACCTGAGCCAAATACATTTAAACTTTTCACAATTCCTGACATTTAATCCTAGTAAAAAGCCTGGCAAACCGATCCTTTGCTGTTGTTCTAGGATTGATTTGCACTTTTCACACCAAAGTACGTTCATCTCTAGGAGACAGAACGCATCTCCTTCCTGAGCGGTATGACGGGTGCGTGGTCCCATGGTGTTTAAACTTGCGTACTATTACTTGTACAGATGAACGTGGTACCTTCAGGCGTTTGGAAATTCCTCCCAAGGATGAACCAGGTCTTGGCTGATTTATTTTGATTTTCCCATGATGTCAAGTAAAGTGAGTTTGAAGGTAGTCCATGAAATACATCCACAGGTACACCTCTAATTGACTCAAATGCTGTCTATTATCCTATCAGAAGCTTCTAAAGCCATGACATAATTTTCTGGAATTTTCCAAGCTGTAAAGGCACTGTCAACTTATATGTATGTAAACTTCTGACCCACTGGAATTGTGATACAGTGAATTAGAAGTGAAATAATCTGTTTGTAAACAATTGTTGGAAAAATGACTTGTATCATGCACTAATTAGATGTCCTAACCGACTTGCCAAAACTATAGTTTGCTAATAACAAGACATTTGTGGAGTTTTTGAAAAATGAGTTAATGACTCCAACCTAAGTGTGTAAACTTCTGACTTCAACTGTATATGCACTACCATTCAAAAGTTTGGGTTCACTTCGAAATGTCCTTGTTTTTAAAGAAAAGCTAATTTTTTGTCCATTAAAATAACATTAAATCGATCAGAAATACAGTGCAGACATTGTTAATGTTGTAAATGACTATTGTAGCTGAAAACGACTGATTTTTTATGGAATATCTACATAGGCGTACAGAGGCCCATTATCAGCAACCATCACTCCTGTTTTCCTATGGCACATTGTGTTAGCTAATCCAAGTTTATCATTTTAAAAGGCTAATTGGTCATTAGAAAACTATTTTGCAATAATGTTAGCACAGCTGAAAACTGTTGTGCTAATTAAAGAGGCAATACAACTTTAGACTAGTTGAGAATCTGGAGCCTCGGCATTTGTGGGTTCGATTACAGGCTGAATGGTGTATATACAGGCTCAAAAGTGTATATATTTTGTAAATATTTTCCCTAACCCTGTTATATTTTGTCCCACCCTTCAGCTCCTCTCAACCCATCCCATCTATCTCTGAATATCCAGTTTTGATTTCTATTTGCCATATCTTTTTCATCTGTACTCACAGCATTGATCATAATTAGCAACTCCAACTCAGGTTCTTCCGTCACTAAAACCTCTACACAGCAACAGTCTAGTATCATTAGAACTTTCTATTTCACAACATGGTAATGGAGCACATGGACAAACTCAGTCTCTCAATTTAGGCAGGCTTTGTGGACAGTGTGTGGTATGCTTTGTGGACAGTGTGTGGTATGCTTTGTGGACAGTGTGTGGTATGCTTTGTGGACAGTGTGTGGTATGCTTTGTGGACAGTGTGTGGTATGCTTTGTGGACAGTGTGTGGTATGCTTGGTATGGACAGTGTGCAGTATGCTTGGAATGGACAGTGTGCAGTATGCTTTGTATGGACAGTGTGTGGTATGCTTTGTGGACAGTGTGGGGTGTGCTTCGTGGACAGTGTGTGGTATGCTTTGTGGACAGTGTGTGGTATGCTTGGTATGGACAGTGCGGGGTGTGCTTCGTGGACAGTGTGTGGTATGCTTCGTGGACAGTGTGTGGTAGGCATCGTTGACAGTGTGTGGTATGCTTGATATGGACAGTGTGTGGTATGCTTGATATGGACAGTGTGCAGTATGCTTGGTATGGACAGTGTGTAGTATGCTTTGTGGACAGTGTGTGGTATGCTTTGTGGACAGTGTGTGGTATGCTTTGTGGACAGTGTGTGGTATGCTTGGTATGGACAGTGTGCAGTATGCTTGGAATGGACAGTGTGCAGTATGCTTTGTATGGACAGTGTGTGGTATGCTTGGTATGGACAGTGTGTGGTGTGCTTTGTGGACAGTGTGTGGTATGCTTGGTATGGACAGTGTGCAGTATGCTTGGTATGGACAGTGTGCAGTATGCTTGGTATGGACAGTGTGTGGTATGCTTGATATGGACAGTGTGTGGTATGCTTAGTATGGGCAGTGTGCAGTATGCTTGGTATGGGCAATGTGCAGTATGCTTGGTATGGAGAGTGTGCAGTATGCTTTGTATGGACAGTGTGTGGTATGCTTGGTATGGGCAGTGTGCAGTATGCTTGGTATGGACAGTGCAGTATGCTTGGTATGGACAGTGTGTGGTATGCTTTGTGGACAGTGTGGGGTGTGCTTCGTGGACAGTGTGTGGTATGCTTTGTGGACAGTGTGTGGTATGCTTGGTATGGACAGTGCGGGGTGTGCTTCGTGGACAGTGTGTGGTATGCTTCGTGGACAGTGTGTGGTAGGCATCATTGACAGTGTGTGGTATGCTTGATATGGACAGTGTGTGGTATGCTTGATATGGACAGTGTGCAGTATGCTTGGTATGGACAGTGTGTGGTATGCTTCGTGGACAGTGTGTGGTATGCTTCGTGGACAGTGTGTGGTATGCTTTGTGGACAGTGTGTGGTATGCTTTGTGGACAGTGTGTGGTATGCTTTGTGGACAGTGTGTGGTATGCTTTGTGGACAGTGTGTGGTATGCTTCGTGGACAGTGTGTGGTATGCTTCGTGGACAGTGTGTGGTATGCTTTGTGGACAGTGTGTGGTATGCTTTGTGGACAGTGTGTGGTGCTGGGACCGAGAGACTGAAAAACAGCTTCTATCTCAAGGCCATCAGACTGTTAAACAGCCACCACTAACACTGAGTGGCTGCTGCCAACACACTGACACTGACTCAACTCCAGCCACTTTAATAATGGGAATTGATGGGAAATGATGTAAATATATCACTAGCCACTTTAAACAATGCTACCTTATATAAATGTTACTTACCCTACATTATTCATCTCATATGCATACGTATATACTGTACTCTATATCATCGACGGTATCCTTATGTAATACATGTATCACTAGCCACTTTATACTATACTATGCCACTTTGTTTACATACTCATCTCATTTGTACATACTGTACCCGATACCATCTACTGTATCTTGCCTATGCTGCTCTGTACCATCACTCATTCATATATCCTTATGTACATATTCTTTATCCCCTTACACTGTGTACAAGACAGTAGTTTTGGAATTGTTAGTTAGATTACTTGTTATTACTGCATTGTCGGAACTAGAAGCACAAGCATTTCGCTACACTCGCATTAACATCTGCTAACCATGTGTATGTGACAAATAAAATTTGATTTGATTTGATTTGATTTGGTATGCTTCGTGGACAGTGTGTGGTATGCTTGATAACTGTGGTGTTATCAAAGTGCACACCTTAGTATTTTTCCTGTTACTCCATTTGGAAACCTCACCAATGATCAAATTCTGAATCACAGAATGATGTGAGTTACTATTGACAGAGTAATGCAGTGGGACTATGATGTAATGCAGTGGGACTATGATGTCATGCAGTGGGACTATGATGTAATACAGTGGGACTATGATGTAATACAGTGGGACTATGATGTAATACAGTGGGACTATGATGTAATGCAGTGGGACTATGATGTAATACAGTGGGACTATGATGTAATTCAGTGGGACTATGATGTAATACAGTGGGACTATGATGTAATGCAGTGGGACTATGATGTAATACAGTGGGACTATGATGTAATGCAGTGGGACTATGATGTAATTCAGTGGGACTATGATGTAATGCAGTGGGACTATGATGTAATGCAGTGGGACTATGATGTAATACAGTGGGACTATGATGTAATACAGTGGGACTATGATGTAATTCAGTGGGACTATGATGTAATGCAGTGGGACTATGATGTAATGCAGTGGGACTATGATGTAATTCAGTGGGACTATGATGTAATACAGTGGGACTATGATGTAATGCAGTGGGACTATGATGTAATTCAGTGGGACTATGTGTAAGGACCGACGTCGGACAGGAGAAGCAGGTACGGGGAGTCAGACATTTATTAGGGAACAGACAAGGAAGCAAGACAGGAACATCGTTGGAACATGGGTAACACAGACATATGACAATAAATGCAGCAGCGCGGAACAGAGCTGGGGAACTGACAAATATAGGGGAGGTAATAAACAGGTGATTGACTGAGTCCAGGTGTTTCCAATATCGCTGATGCGCGTGATTATGGAAGGCAGGTGTGCGTAATGCAGGGCAGCCTGTCAGGGGTGAAGAGAGGGTGCAGGCATGACACCATGATGTAATGCAGTGCTTCTATCTGCATTGCTTACTGTTTGGGGTTTTAGGCTGGGTTTCTGTATAGCACTTTGTGACATCGGCTGATGTAATAAGGGCTTTATAAATACATTTGACTGATTGATTGATTGACTATGATGTAACGCAATGGGACTATGATGTAACGCAGTGTCAATATGATGAAATGCAGTGGGACTATGATGTCACGCAGTGGGACTATGATGTAACGCAGTGGGACTATGATGTAACGCAGTGGGACTATGATGAAATGCAGTGGGTATGATGTAACGCAGTGGGACTATGATGTAACGCAGTGGGAATATGATGAAATGCAGTGGGACTATGATGAAATGCAGTGGGACTATGATGTAACGCAGTGGGACTATGATGTAACGCAGTGGGAATATGATGAAATGCAGTGGGACTATGATGTAACGCAGTGGGGCTATGATGAAATGCAGTGGGACTATGATGAAATGCAGTGGGACTATGATGAAATGCAGTGGGACTATGATGTCACGCAGTGGGACTATGATGTAACGCAGTGGGACTATGATGTAACGCAGTGGGACTATGATGAAATGCAGTGGGAATGTGATGAAATGCAGTGGGACTATGATGTAACTCAGTGGGACTATGATGTAACGCAGTGGGACTATGATGTAACGCAGTGGGACTATGATGAAATGCAGTGGGACTATGATGAAATGCAGTGGGACTATGATGAAATGTAGTGGGACTATGATTAATCTACAGCTGTTCTTTATTTTTGTTTTGAAAAACATTGAAAAGTAATTACCATAGTGTTCAAAGGTGATGTACTTTTTTTTTAATAGCTTTTGGGAGATTTTTTGTTGTTGTATATTGTACCATCTTTGCTGTGTTGTTCCTATGTTAATAACAGGCTTGCTTTCTCTTCTTACTAATTACAAAGAACCATTGCAAGGAATGCATCGGCAGCCGATGTGAACAAAACCTTTAAACAGGTCAACATTCACAAAGCCGCTGGACCAGACGGATTACCAGGACGTGTACTCAAAGCACGCGCTGACCAACTGCCAAGTGTCTTCACTGACATTTTCAATCTCTCCCTGTCTGTAATACCTACATGTTTCAAGCAGACCACCATAGTCCCTATGCTCAAGAAAGCGAAGGTAACCTGCCTAAATGATTACCGCCCGGTGGCATTCACGTCGGTAGACATGAAGTTCTTTGAAAGGCTGGTCGTGGCTCACATCAACAGCATCCAAACCGGACACCCTAGACTCACTCCAATTTGCATACCGCCCCAACAGATCCACAGATGACCCAATCTCTATTGCACTCCTCACTGCCCTTTCTCACCTGGACAAAAGGAACACCTATGTGAGAATGCTGTTTATTGACTACAGTTCATCGTTTAACACCAAAGTGCCCACGAAGCTCATCACTAAGCTAAGGACTCTGGAACACCTCCCTCTGCAACCGGATCCTGGACTTCCTGACGGGCCGCCCCCAGGTGGTAAGAGTAGGCAACAACACGTCTGCCATGCTGGTCCTTAACATTGGAGTCCCTCAGGGGTGTGTATTTAGTCCCCTCCTGCATTCCCTGTTCACCCACGACTGCGTGGCCAAACACGACTCCAACACAATAATTTAGTTTGCTGACGACACAACAGTTGTAGGCCTGATCACCGACAACAGTGAGACGGCCTATAGGGAGGAGATCAGAGAACTGACAATGTGGTGCCAGGACAACAACCTCTCCCTCAACGTGAGCAAGAGAAAGGAGCTGATTTTGGACTACAGGAAAAGGCGGGCCGAACAGGCCCTCATTAACATTGACGGGGCTGTAGTAGAACAGGTTTCAAGTTTCAAGTTTCTTGGTGTCAACATCACCAACGAACCATCATGGTCCAAACATATCAAGACAGTCGTGAAGAGGGTACGACAAAACCTTTTCCCCCTCAGGAGACTGAAAATATTTGGCATGGGTCCCCAGACCCTCAAAAGGTTCTACAGCTGCACCACCTGGTATGGCAACTGCTAGGCATCTGACCATAAGGCCCTACAGAGGGTATTGCGAATGGCCCAGTACTTTACTGGAGCCAAGCTTCCTGCCATCCAGGAGCTATATAATAGGCGGTGTAATTGGAAGGCCCTAAAAATTGTCAGAGACTCCAGTCACCCAAGTTATAAAAAGTTTTCTCTGCTATTGCATGGCAAGCGATACCGGAGCGCCAAGTCTAGGACCAAAAGGCTTCTCAACAGCTTCTACCCCCAAGCCGTAAGACTGCTGAACAATTAATAAACTCGCCACTGTACAATTTACATTGACCCTCCCTTTTGTACACTGCTGCTACTCGCTGTTTATTATCTATGCATAGTCACTTCACCCCCACCTACATGTACAAATTACCTCAACTAGCCTGTACCCCTGCACACTGACTCGGTACCAGTGCCCCCTGTATATAGCCTCGTTATTGTTATTCTTATTGTGTTACTTTTTAGTACAACTTTTTATTTTAGTCTACTTGGTAAATATTTTCTTAACTCTTCTTGAACTGCAGTGTTGGTTAAGGGCTTGTAAGTAAGCATTTCACGGTAAAGTCTGCACTACTTGTATTCGGCACGTGACAAAGTTTTGTTTGATTTGATCTCAAATGTTAGCACATTCATCCTTCTCAAATGTTTGCACAGTAGGCCAAAGTAGATGAAGGGCATACTGTATAATACTGTTGACAGTTTGAGACTGCATTTGATCTTGAATGTTGCGTAATTCCTAGTCTCAGTGCTGCCAATGGCACATGACTGTTGGAAAGGGAAACAAACTTGTCAGTTTTACACACCTTTATTTTTTTTACAGACCAGTGAAGTTTATTTTTGTTGAATCTGTATAAACCTGATCTGCATCTACAGCGATGACCTGGTAAAACGGTATTGGGTAAAGCCTTTTTCAACACCATGAACTATCTGACCTCAAAATGTTTTGTTCTATTCCTCCGAGGTAGCTTTTTAAGGATTTCTATTCGTATGGGAGCCTGTTGTGAGGAAACAAATGGCAACTATAACCTACCACAGAGCAAATGCATTAATATTCCCAAGCATCACTGCTTCACTCAATAATACACAGGCAGATAAACAATACATTGGCCACCAACTGCTACACGGGCAAAGAACAAATCCATTACAACAGCCAAGATGCATATCCCTCGATGTATAATTTGAGCCGTCGCCATTAAACAACGCGTTGCTTTCTTTTTGTTTTCCCCCCATTCCATCAATGAGTGTTCAAACAAGTGGACTGTTCTCAATTCCCTCGTGTCAACAACATTGACGTCGCCATGGCAACAAGATCCGTCGAGCTGAAGATGAGTCTATACCCCGAGAAGGGCATAGCTAGACTACTAAAGCCTCTTTCTTATAGGAAATATAACCCTCATTTCACCAGGATATAGAATTTGTACTTGGGTGAAAGGCCGGACCATACTTTTTTCCTCCTTTAATCTAATTTCCAAATAAAAGGAGCAGAACGTCAGAGAAAATCGAATTAAAAAGATCGCCATAACGAGCAGCAGAGATCTTAGTACTGCCGTAAGAGAGGATGACAGACTATGGTTTCATTGATGGGGGGGGGGGGGTATAGTCTGGTATAGGCTGTCACGTTTGACTTAGTGTTGCTGTAATGTATAATTGTAAATGTATAGTGTTTTTATTGAGACTGATCATGTTGATTTATTGTTACCATGGCACCCTTGTAAATGAGAGCCTGGTCTTAATTGGTTTGCTCTGGTTACACAATAAAAATAATAAGAAGAGTAATAACAATATAAATAATAATAGGCCAGAGCAGGGTCATTAAAACCATTAAACCTTTCCATTGAACGCCTCTCTAGACCCCTTGCTCATGATGCTCTGACTGTGGCTTGTCAGTTTCTGATTCATTTTCTGCTCTCTGTCAGTCTTTCTGGTTTATCTGCCTATTACAGAGTATATTTCTAATTTAAAGTTAAAGACGCTATACATAACCTTTGCCTCTGGTTGTGCTTTTGAGCGAAGGGACAAATATATTGCCCGGAAATTACCTCATGGGTGGTACAAAACTAAGGATTTGTATGGTTTCATGAGATAAGCCATTTAGTAATATTATATTATCAACCATACAGCCAACATCCAAGAAAACATTTGATGTAAACAATAAGCTACTAAACTTCCACATTGTATCTTTAGAGGCCCCCATCTCTAAAATTATATTTTTGGCTCATGGGAAGAAAAACTGTGCTATGTTCATACTGAGAAACACTGCTGGTGTACAGACAGATAACAGTCAAAGTATGTTTCATAGGCGAGAAAATAACTACAGCGATGAAGTCAAATTAGAGTTGTTTATATATGCAACAGTGTCCTCTAGTGGTTAAATACAGTCATGTGTTCAACGTCATCAGTGTCCGTCTCCCACTTTCACACTGGCTTCACCCTTATCTTCACCAATTCACTGCTTGTACTGTGGATGTCTGGGTAAAAACAGTTATGACCCTGAAAAATGTTGGCAGATTTTATATGAAAGATTAGGGGAAACAGCTCCACTGTCAGCCCCAGCACCTTATTGTTTTTGTTCTGCGGACGGAATGGAGGTGAGGTGCGTTGAGCAGTGTGGGGGAAAAAAGGTGCTGTACTGTAGGTTAGAAATGTACATAATGATCAATGTGGCTTGTGGCATCTTGACAACACAATTTTGTGCAAGATTACACATTCATATACAGTGCTGTGAAAAAGTATTTGTCCAATTTGTGATTTTCTCTATTTTTTTTTCTATTTCTGATACTGAATGTTATCAGATCTTCAATCAAAACCAAAAATTAGATAAAGGGAACCTGAGTTTACAAATAACCACAAAAAAAATATATACTTATTTAATTTATTTAATTTAAAAAGTTACGCAACACCGAATTTCCCTGTGTGAAAAAGTAATTACCCCCTTACAATCAATAACTGGTTGTGACACCTTTAGCTGCAATGACTCCAACCAAATGCTTCCTGTAGATGTTGATCAGTTTCTCACATCATTGAAGAGGAATTTTGGCCCACTCTTGCATAGAGAGTTGCTTTAACTCAGCGACATTTTCTTGGGTTTTCAAGCATGAACTGCTCATTTCAAGTCCTGACACATCTCAATTGGGATTAGGTCTGGACTTTGACTAGGCCATTCCACATCTTCAAATGTGTTGCTTTTTAACCATGTTCATATACTTGTAGACTTGGTTGTGTGTTTTGAATCATTGTCTTGCTGCATGACCCAGCTGCACATCAGCTTCAGCTCACAGATGGATGGCCTGACATTGTCCTGTAGAATTCTCTGATACCGAGCTGAATTCATGCTTCCTTCTAAAGTCGTCCAGGTCCTGAGGCAGCAACGCATCCCCAAACGATGGCACTACCTCCACCATGCTTGACCATTGGTATGAGGTTCTTACTGTAGAATGCAGTGTTTGGTTTTCGCCAAACGTAATGGGACCCAGGTCGTCCAGAATCGGACACAAATTTGCCAAAAAAGTACCTGGAAGCACCTGGATGATCATCAAGACTCTTGGAAGAATGTCCTAAAGACAAATGAGTAAAAAGTGTAACTTTTTGGATGATATGGTCCCATTATGCCTGGCGAAAACCAAACACTGCAATCCACAGTAAGAACCTCATACCACCGGTTAAGCATGGTGGGGATAGTGTGATGGAGCGAGCAGTTCATGCTTGAAAACCCAAAATAAATTAAATAAGTGTGTAATTGTTGTTATTCGTTCACTCAGGTTCCCTTTATCTAATATTAGGTTTTGGTTGAAGATCTGATAACATTCAGTATCAAAAATATGCAAATGTAGAGAAAATTAGAAAGGTCGCAAATACTTTTTCACAGCACTGTGACTGTTCATAATGTCAGTACCATTTCAATGGGCGCCCAGGTGCAAGTGAGTGAAACGAAAGTGGTGCTTGTGTGTGAAAGGGGCTCTGCATTTCAGTTGAAGTCAGAAGTTTACATACACCTGAGCCAAATACATTCAAACTCAGTTTTTCACAATTCCTGACATTTAATCCTAGTACAAATTCCCTGTTTTAGATCAGTTAGAATCACCACTTTATTTTAAGAATGCGAAATGTCAGAATAATAGTACAGAGAATGATTTACTTCAGCTTGTATTTCTTTCATCACATTCCCAGTGGGTCAGAAGTTTACATACACTCAATTAGTATTTGGTAGCATTGCCTTTAAATTGTTTAACTTGGGTCAAACGTTTCGGATAGCCTTTCACAAGCTTTCCACAATAAGTTGGGTGAATTTTGGCCCAGTCCTCCTGACAGAGCTGGTGTAACTGATTCAGGTTTGTAGGCCTCCATGCTCACACACGCTTTTTCAGTTCTGCCCACACATTTCCTATAGGACTGAGGTCAGGGCTTTGAGATGGCCACTCCAATACCTTGACTTTGTTGTCCTTAAGCCATTTTGCCAAAACTTTGGAAGTATGCTTGTGGTCATTGTCCATTTGGAAGATCCATTTGCAGCAAAGCTTTAACTTCCTGACTGATGTCTTGAGATGTTGCTTCAATATATTCACATAATTGTCCTTCCTCATGAAACCATCTATTTTGTGAAGTGCACCAGTCCCTCCTGCAGCAAAGCACCCCCACAACATGATGCTGCCACCCCCTTGCTTCACGGTTGGGATGGTGTTATTCGGCTTGCAAGCCTCCCCATTTTTCCTCCAAACATAACGATGGTCATTAGGGCCAAACAGTTATATTTTTGTTTCATCAGACCAGTGGACATTTCTCCAAAAAGTACGATCTTTATCCCCATGTGCAGTTGCAAACCGTAGTCTGGCTTTTTTATGGCGGTTTTGGAGCAGTGGCTTCTTCCTTGCTGAGCGGCCTTTCAGGTTATGTCGATATAGGACTCATTTTACTGTGGATATAGATACTTTTGTACCTGTTTCCTCCAGCATCTTCACAAGGTCCTTTGCTGTTGTTCTGGATTGATTTGCACTTTTCGCACCAAAGTACGTTCATCTCTAGGAGACAGAACACGTCTCCTTCCTGAGCGGTCTGACGGCTGCGTGGTCCCATGGTGTTTATATTTGCATACTATTATTTGTACAGATGAACATGGTACCTTCAGGTGTTTGGAAATTGCTGCCAAGGATGAACCATACTTGAGGAGGTCTCCAATTTTTTTCTGAGGTCTTGGCTAATTTCTTTTGATTTTCCCATGATGTCAAGCAAAGAGGCACTGAGTTTGAAGGTAGGCCTTGAAATACGTCCACAGGTACACCTCCAATTGACTCAAATTATGTCAATTAGTCTATAAGAAGCTTCTAAAGCCATGACATCATTTTCTGGAATTTTCCAAGCTGTTTAAAGGCACAGTCAACTTAGGGTATGTAAACTTCTGACCCACTGGAATTGTGATACAGTGAATTAGAAGTGAAATAATCTGTCTGTGAAAAATTGTTGGAAAAATGACTTGTGTCATGCACAAAGTAGATGTCCTAACTGACTTGCTAAAACTATAGTTTGTGGACAAGAAATTTGTGGAGTGGTTGAAAAACTAATTTTAATGACTCCAACCCAAGTTTATGTAAACTTCCGACTTCTGCCGTAACATTAGCTCCCAAATAAGCTTTTGCTTACCACAGTGAACAATGCCAAAGATACTGGGACACAGTCATTCAGGGATGCACCTGCTGACACTTGGCAGGTCACATTGACTGTTCCAGGATGTCGCTGCCTCCCTCTGTCCTCCGTAATGGGTCTTCCTCATGCAGAGGGATTCTAGAGGTTGTGACAGAAGTGACACGCGCGCTGACATCATGCACGCTATGAATAAATGGATGGAATGCATAATGTGACTGCTGCTTGTGAGTGGTAGTAGTAATATCTGAGGGGTTTTCAGAGGAATGTGTGGTATCCATGAGATGGAGATATATTGTTTATAGAGGACATGTGTGGTAATTATGAGATGGAGATATATTGTTTATAGAGGACATGTGTGGTAATTATGAGATGTGGGTGATCTGAATCGAGTGTGAAGGGTGACTGATTGACTGTCACCTTGGACTGTGGCTATGAAGACAGAGAACCCACTGGACTGGGCACAGACGTCAGTTCAACATCTAGTTTTGGTTTACATTTGGTTGAGTTGTCAACTAACGTGAATTCAATGTGAAATCCACCAAACATGGCACCCTGTCATTGGATTTAGGTTAAAAGTTGGGTGAAAAAAAATACGAAATTCCCTTACGTTGATAACTTTTTGCAAATCCAATCAGTTTCCACATTGATTCAAAGTCCTCACATTTAATTTGGGCGGTTGAGATGACGTGGAAACATCGTTGATTCAACCAGTTTTACCCAGTGGGAACTATCTATTTACATTGAAAGTGTATTTGTCATATGTATAGGATACAGCGGGTGTAAATGGTACAATGAAATGCTTCCTCGCGATAACAATACCAACAACATGTTCCAAAAGGCAATAAGCAGGTAAAAAACAAAACAACACAATACAATACTATGTCAGGATTGCAAAGATTGTACTACAGTGCATTCGGGAAAGTATTCAGACCCCTTTATTTTTCCCACATTTTGTTACGTTACAGCCTTATTGTAAAATGTATTAAATAAATAAAAATCCTCATCAATCTACACACAATACCCCATAATGACAAAGTGTCAGGATTGCAAAGGCTATGCAGAATTGTATATATACTGTATACAAAAACGTGGTTCTTTCAGGAGGTATACTATTATGAAGTTATACCATTTCAAGAATACATAGAGTAATCGCGTCACCCAGAACCAATCAGTAAATCGATTTCAATTTGAATACAATATTTTTATTCCCTTCCATGAAAAGTGTAGGTTAGTGCCATCTGAAATAAAGACACATTGTTAATTCGCAATTGTAAATATCAATACACTCACTGTCCACCCTTTCTCAACCAAAAAGGATAAAAGTATCACAATTATCAAATATTTCTCGCAACAATCGTTTTCATTTATATAAATACAAGTAGGTCACTTCTCATTGCTTCCTTCAATAGACACTAACAGTTTGTCACTACAATAATGTAATTAATTATTTGTCATGCATATCAACCAAGGTCAATTCCATTTCAATTCCATTCAATTCATGAAGTACACTGAAATTCCAATTATCTTCAATGCTTTTCAATTAGGACCATTTTTAATTGAAATTGGAATTTGGTTTACTTTCTGAATTGACTGGAATTGAAATTAAATTGACCCCAACCCTGATACCAACTGGTATCAATGACGAGTTCCTTGTATTTTCTCTACAATTATTCCCACAATAACTATGATCAAGAATGTACTAGAATATGCCCAAAAAGCTGTTAATATGACAGCAAACACTATTGTTAAAATGGTCAAGAATACCTCCTCCTTCGTTAAGCCAGTGCCTCTTGAGAGGTCTCTCTCTATTCTCTTCCAGTTGATGTGACCAGACAGGTCCTTAGGTTCTCTGACAACCAGAGTGTTAGGTTGCACAGTGAACTTCGGCCATTTGTACGGTGATGATGCCTTGAATATATTTACATAAGAAACTCCTTTGTTCGGAAACCACTGAATCACGGCTCTGGGTTGGTCAGCAAAGATAGCATCTATATCTTTTTGGTGTAGGCTTCAGACAGGCAGTTCAATTATTCTCCAGGTTGAGACAGCAATTTTTCTTATCCACGTCTTGGACTGTCTGGCTCTCTCTCAGCCTTAGCAGTCTGATCAGGTCTTCAACCTGATAGTGGATCTGGGCTTTGATATTGGTGGCGACGGTGATTTCATTCTGTTGGCTGTGGCGAATCTGATTAACTTCAGCAATCTTTTTGTCCAGGATACCCAAGTTTGAGACCTGCTCCTTCTTGAAATCCTCCTCTAACTCATTCAGTGGTTTGAAGGAGTGGGCTCTGTGATCTTTCCCCTTGGTGCAGACCAGTCAGACCAGGTCGCTATATGACACACAGATGAGTTTAAGAAGCTCGTCATGTTCAGAGCACATGTGCCCTGCTATGATCTCTGACCTCCCTTCTCTGTCTCAGCTCCTGTGTCAAGTCTCTCAGGATTGTGATGACCTGAAGGTCCTCTGTGATCTGTCTCCTGCACACTGGACAGAACTGGTGGCCAGCATTTAGGCTCTCTGCCAGGCGGTATCTACAGAAGCTGGGCTGGCAGCTCAGAGATACAGGCCTAGTGATGGAACAGAAGAGACGGCCTGATAAAGGGGATGCTGTAGTCATGTTTTAAGTCTGATCTGACAATGAAAAGTGTCTCCTCTTTAGACAAATACATCTACGTGACACTGGAAACGTCCTGTGATGAACAAAGGTTAGAAACGTGTGTTCAAAGTGCCTGAAACTACTACTAAACATTCAGCAGTATTCCATTGCTTTTATTGTACCAGGTAAACTAAATAAGTTAATATTTAATGTACTGTATGTATTTGACACAGGTCAGAATGGTATGTCACAAAGCTAGTTAGATAGCTAATTTTTCGTAGATTATTTTAAGAATAAATGCTTCAAATGGACATGGATTGATTCAGTTGTTCAACAAACACCCTATGTTCAAGTGTAGGTTCATTCATTTTGCAACCCTACATGAGAGGCTAATTCCAGGATAATATTTCCACAGCGCATGTTGAGCATTCTGTTATCCTTGAGACAGTGAGACATGTCCGGTAGCTATACGTCAACATCCAATTTGATTCCTTAGTACAGCACATACCCAATGTTGTGAAAATATCCCATTGGGTATTAGGAGCCTTTGCCAATATAGGACATCCTACAAGGGACAGTGTTCCATATTAAGAGTTTCCCACATCCCAGAGTATCCGATAGTTTGGTCATACTGGAATCAACCTGGATAACGCAGTCACTGTTGCCATGGTGACGGCCGCCTGCATATGTATGAGAATTGGCACGCAACCACGAAGGCCCCAATTATTTTCCACTGTGCAAGGACACTCTGACACCCCATATACAAATGATTTGAATGGAAGTAATGATTTCAGAGTTAATTGTGAATAAAGTATTAGCAGTTATGATTGACAAAAGTTAATCACTTTTGAGCTAGACATGCAAAACATTCGTGCATGAAAAATGTGTCTCGCAATGGCAAATGCTACTATTTTAACTCTTTTACGAATAAGATGGGATCAGCCCAGAGCTGATTTTTTGGATAACTTTTAAACATGAATGCATCTTGTAAGCGACACATGAAAATGTGCTGATTCATTATTTGTTAGTAAATGTGTGTTGTATTTAATATGAACACTGTTTTTTGTGGGTGTAGCAAGTTTATGTGGCTCTATCCTTGGAGTATTATCGCTAGATGTTAAGTCACCCACGTAGAGTTTAGGCATTGGTGCCAAACAATTTGTCTGGGGTTATGTCAGCTCAATCAAGTGAATATAATTAAATCTAACTACCTCTATGAGAGAGGGAAAATGAACGCCACTGAAAAGAACCTTCAAAAGCCAGCATGACAAACACACACCACAGTCTAATGAATCAGGTGTATTTTGACTATGAATGACTGGCTCTTTGTGAAAGATCAAACACAAATGATAATATATGCCTTATGAAATGGGTAACTAGACTCTGTGATGCTGTAATAGACGGCCATGCTCAGCTCAGTTCACCAACCGTGGCAGTGATCAGTTCAATTCACCAACCAGTTTACCTCATCATAGGCTGGATTATAGAATGGTTAAATGCTATTCGGTATCCTTGGGACGTCCCTACCCTAACACTTACCTTTACCCATACCCTAACCCTAACCTTTACCTTATCCATTCAAAATTTCAACTTCAATGGGGCAGGGACGTCAACATGAAATCAACAACATGAAATCCTGTAATAATCTGTTCACCCACCTGAAGAATATGACACCTTTAAAAATAATAATAATAATAATCTCAGAAATGAGCACATGATTTGGTCATTTTTACGTTTTCATCATTTCATAAAATGTTTGGGAATGATGTATAGTAATGCATTTGTCAGAATTCTATAGCAATATAGAGTGGGAAAGCAGTCGTGCGTTTGGACAATTAAGAGACACTGCAGTAAATAAAACTTCATATAAAACCGGTGAGCCATGGCCAATCACAGCTACAGTAGGCCTATATGCAAATAGCCATAGCCAATGACAGCTACAGTAGGCCTATATGCAAATAGCCATAGCCAATCACAGCTACAGTAGGCCTGTATGCAAATAGCCATAGCCAATCACAGCTACAGTAGGCCTATATGCAAATAGCCATAGCCAATCACAGCTACAGTAGGCCTATATGCAAATAGCCATAGCCAATCACAGCTACAGTAGGCCTGTATGCAAATAGCCATAGCCAATCACAGCTACAGTAGGCCTATATGCAAATAGCCATTTTTCACACCGGCCTGCCATCATTCACTTTGAACTGGACTGTGTGTTTACAGGCAGTAGGGCCTGTCATTATTCACTTTAACTGGACTGTGTGTTTACAGGCAGTAGGGCCTGCCATCATTCACTTTGAACTGGACTGTGTGTTTACAGGCAGTAGGGCCTGTCATTATTCACTTTAACTGGACTGTGTGTTTACAGGCAGTTGGGCCTGTCATTATTCACTTTTAACTGGACTGTGTGTTTACAGGCAGTAGGGCCTGTCATTATTCACTTTTAACTGGACTGTGTGTTTAAAGGAAGTTGGGCCTGTCATTATTCACTTTTAACTGGACTGTGTGTTTACAGGCAGTAGGGCCTGTCATTATTAACTTTTAACTGGACTGTGTGTTTACAGGCAGTAGGGCCTGTCATTATTCACTTTTAACTGGACTGTGTGTTTACAGGCAGTAGGGCCTGTCATTATTCACTTTTAACTGGACTGTGTGTTTACAGGCAGTAGCAAAAGTGCGGCTTTAGATTATTAGAACGCATTCGCCAAAAACCACAAAATACACTTGAATGGATTTCTGCAAATATGTAAATACCACGAGTGTCCTCTTACATTTGGGACCTTTACAGTCCTATTGATCAAACAACCATGAAAAGGTATGTTCTCTCTCCATCAGTTGCCTATGCACATCAACAACAAAAAGATCAACAGCTAATGCTAGCCAGAGCATTAGTTCTTATAGATGAGCTAAAATCTAACGAGGGAACATTAGATAAACCCTATAAAACATTTTCAGCCACATGGCCGTCAAATGGTACTGATAAAGGATGGGAATTGTAGCCTGCTCATCCTTCTGTAGCTTGCCTGCCAATGAATGCTTGTCTCAACCCACTTTTTAACACTGAATGGGAACTTATTATGAAGTTCTTATTTTCTGATGTATCAAATGCTTATGTCATGCAATAAAATGCAAATGAATTACTTAAAAATCATACAATGTGATTTTCTGGTTTTAGATTCTGTCTCTCACAGTTCATGTGTACCTATGATAAAAATTACAGACCTCTACATGCTTTGTAAGTAGGAAAACCTGCAAAATCGGCAGTGTTTCAAATACTTGTTCTCCCCACTGTACATAGGATGCTGTATATAGCATTTCAACATATTAAAACAAAAGAAGAGATAAATAACATTTGTCCAGCCTTTGCTTGCTATGCTTGCAGATGTGCATAATATGCTGCAGCCCTAATCAACAATAATTTACTAACTACAAATAATGAAAACGTAGCTATAGGTTGTTTAAACCATTTAAACTTAAAACATGTTTCAAAAACATTTGCACTGCATGAAACACTGGTGCGGTTGAATGCAGGTTTGCTGTATGGTGCACTCAAAATGTATTGTATTTGAGTAGCCAGCCGAGGCTACAGCTCAAATGTATTGTAGTTGAGTAGCCAGCCGAGGCTACAGCTCAAATGTATTGTATTTGAGTAGCCAGCCGAGGCTACAGCTCAAATGTATTGTAGTTGAGTAGCCAGCCGAGGCTACAGCTCAAATGTATTGTAGTTGAGTAGCCAGCCGAGGCTACAGCTCAAATGTATTGTAGTTGAGTAGCCAGCCGAGGCTACAGCTCAAATGTATTGTATTTGAGTAGCCAGCCGAGGCTACAGCTCAAATGTATTGTAGTTGAGTAGCCAGCCGAGGCTACAGCTCAAATGTATTGTAGTTGAGTAGCCAGCCGAGGCTACCTCTCAAATGTATTGTAGTTGAGTAGCCAGCCGAGGCTACAGCTCAAAGTTATTGTATTTGAGTAGCCAGCCGAGGCTACCTCTCAAATGTATTGTATTTGAGTAGCCAGCCGAGGCTACAGCTCAAATGTATTGTATTTGAGTAGCCAGCCGAGGCTACCTCTCAAATGTATTGTAGTTGAGTAGCCAGCCGAGGCTACAGCTCAAATGTATTGTATTTGAGTAGCCAGCCGAGGCTACCTCTCAAATGTATTGTAGTTGAGTAGCCAGCCGAGGCTACAGCTCAAATTTATTGTATTTGAGTAGCCAGCCGAGGCTACCTCTCAAATGTATTGTATTTGAGTAGCCAGCCGAGGCTACAGCTCAAATGTATTGTATTTGAGTAGCCAGCCGAGGCTACCTCTCAAATGTATTGTAGTTGAGTAGCCAGTCGAGGCTACAGCTCAAATGTATTGTATTTGAGTAGCCAGCCGAGGCTACCTCTCAAATGTATTGTATTTGAGTAGCCAGCCGAGGCTACAGCTCAAATGTATTGTATTTGAGTAGCCAGCCGAGGCTACCTCTCAAATGTATTGTAGTTGAGTAGCCAGCCGAGGCTACAGCTCAAATGTATTGTATTTGAGTAGCCAGCCGAGGCTAAAGCTCAAATGTATTGTAGTTGAGTAGCCAGCCGAGGCTACAGCTCAAATTTATTGTATTTGAGTAGCCAGCCGAGGCTACAGCTCAAATGTATTGTAGTTGAGTAGCCAGCCGAGGCTACAGCTCAAATGTATTGTATTTGAGTAGCCAGCCGAGGCTACAGCTCAAATGTATTGTAGTTGAGTAGCCAGCCGAGGCTACAGCTCAAATGTATTGTAGTTGAGTAGCCAGCCGAGGCTACAGCTCAAATGTATTGTATTTGAGTAGCCAGCCGAGGCTACAGCTCAAATGTATTGTAGTTGAGTAGCCAGCCGAGGCTACAGCTCAAATGTATTGTAGTTGAGTAGCCAGCCGAGGCTACAGCTCAAATGTATTGTATTTGAGTAGCCAGCCGAGGCTACAGCTCAAATGTATTGTATGTGAGTAGCCAGCCGAAGCTACAGCTCAAATGTATTGTATTTGAGTAGCCAGCCGAGGCTACTGCTCAAATGTATTGTATTTAAGTAGCCAGCCGAGGCTACAGCTCAAATGTATTTTATTTGAGTAGCCAGCCGAGGCTACTGCTCAAATGTATTGTAGTTGAGTAGCCAGCCGAGGCTACCTCTCAAATGTATTGTAGTTGAGTAGCCAGCCGAGGCTACTGCTCAAATGTATTGTATTTGAGTAGCCAGCCGAGGCTACAGCTCAAATGTATTTTATTTGAATAGCCAGCCGAGGCTACCTCTCAAATGTATTGTAGTTGAGTAGCCAGCCGAGGCTACCTCTCAAATGTATTGTATTTGAGTAGCCAGCCGAGGCTACCTCTCAAATGTATTTTATTTGAGTAGCCAGCCGAGGCTACCTCTCAAATGTATTTTATTTGAGTAGCCAGCCGAGGCTACAGCTCAAATGTATTGTATTTGAGTAGCCAGCCGAGGCTACCTCTCAAATGTATTTTATTTGAGTAGCCAGCCGAGGCTACAGCTCAAATGTATTGTATTTGAGTAGCCAGCCGAGGCTACAGCTCAAATGTATTGTAGTTGAGTAGCCAGCCGAGGCTACAGCTCAAATGTATTGTAGTTGAGTAGCCAGCCGAGGCTACAGCTCAAATGTATTGTATTTGAGTAGCCAGCCGAGGCTACAGCTCAAATGTATTGTAGTTGAGTAGCCAGCCGAGGCTACAGCTCAAATGTATTGTAGTTGAGTAGCCAGCCGAGGCTACAGCTCAAATGTATTGTATTTGAGTAGCCAGCCGAGGCTACAGCTCAAATGTATTGTATGTGAGTAGCCAGCCGAAGCTACAGCTCAAATGTATTGTATTTGAGTAGCCAGCCGAGGCTACTGCTCAAATGTATTGTATTTAAGTAGCCAGCCGAGGCTACAGCTCAAATGTATTTTATTTGAGTAGCCAGCCGAGGCTACTGCTCAAATGTATTGTAGTTGAGTAGCCAGCCGAGGCTACCTCTCAAATGTATTGTAGTTGAGTAGCCAGCCGAGGCTACTGCTCAAATGTATTGTATTTGAGTAGCCAGCCGAGGCTACAGCTCAAATGTATTTTATTTGAATAGCCAGCCGAGGCTACCTCTCAAATGTATTGTAGTTGAGTAGCCAGCCGAGGCTACCTCTCAAATGTATTGTATTTGAGTAGCCAGCCGAGGCTACCTCTCAAATGTATTCTATTTGAGTAGCCAGCCGAGGCTACCTCTCAAATGTATTTTATTTGAGTAGCCAGCCGAGGCTACAGCTCAAATGTATTGTATTTGAGTAGCCAGCCGAGGCTACCTCTCAAATGTATTTTATTTGAGTAGCCAGCCGAGGCTACCTCTCAAATGTATTGTAGTTGAGTAGCCAGCCGAGGCTACCTCTCAAATGTATTGTATTTGAGTAGCCAGCCGAGGCTACCTCTCAAATGTATTTTATTTGAGTAGCCAGCCGAGGCTAGAGCTCAAATGTATTGTATTTGAGTAGCCAGCCGAGGCTACCTCTCAAATGTATTTTATTTGAGTAGCCAGCCGAGGCTACCTCTCAAATGTATTGTAGTTGAGTAGCCAGCCGAGGCTACAGCTCAAATGTATTGTAGTTGAGTAGCCAGCCGAGGCTACAGCTCAAATGCATTGTATTTGAGTAGCCAGCCGAGGCTACAGCTCAAATGTATTGTAGTTGAGTAGCCAGCCGAGGCTACAGCTCAAATGTATTGTAGTTGAGTAGCCAGCCGAGGCTACCTCTCAAATGTATTGTATTTGAGTAGCCAGCCGAGGCTACCTCTCAAATGTATTTTATTTGAGTAGCCAGCCGAGGCTAGAGCTCAAATGTATTGTATTTGAGTAGCCAGCCGAGGCTACCTCTCAAATGTATTTTATTTGAGTAGCCAGCCGAGGCTACCTCTCAAATGTATTGTAGTTGAGTAGCCAGCCGAGGCTACCTCTCAAATGTATTGTATTTGAGTAGCCAGCCGAGGCTACCTCTCAAATGTATTTTATTTGAGTAGCCAGCCGAGGCTAGAGCTCAAATGTATTGTATTTGAGTAGCCAGCCGAGGCTACAGCTCAAATGTATTTTATTTGAGTAGCCAGCCGAGGCTACCTCTCAAATGTATTGTAGTTGAGTAGCCAGCCGAGGCTACAGCTCAAATGTATTGTATTTGAGTAGCCAGCCGAGGCTACAGCTCAAATGTATTGTAGTTGAGTAGCCAGCCGAGGCTACAGCTCAAATGTATTGTATTTGAGTAGCCAGCCGAGGCTACAGCTCAAATGTATTGTATTTGAGTAGCCAGCCGAGGCTACAGCTCAAATGTATTGTAGTTGAGTAGCCAGCCGAGGCTACAGCTCAAATGTATTGTAGTTGAGTAGCCAGCCGAGGCTACCTCTCAAATGTATTGTATTTGAGTAGCCAGCCGAGGCTACCTCTCAAATGTATTTTATTTGAGTAGCCAGCCGAGGCTACAGCTCAAATGTATTGTAGTTGAGTAGCCAGCCGAGGCTACAGCTCAAATGTATTGTATTTGAGTAGCCAGCCGAGGCTACAGCTCAAATGATGCTGTAATGGGCCTACATGTTTGTCCTCTGCATGGTTTTGTTTTATGGTTATTCATTGTCAAGCTTTAAAAACCGAAACCAGTCTGCAACATTTAGTAGCCTAGCTAGGACTGTAAGAGTGTGTCTGTACACTTTCCCTTTGCACTGTAAACCGGACCAAGAAAGCAGCACAATTGAAGTTGAATTCCCCTATACATCAGGCTGTAATTTCATAAAGTAGATGACTCAACTGTTGACTCGTTTATACTTGCTTGTGTGTCCTACTCGGCCTGCAGGTCTTGTGTTTGACACATGTGCGCTAACCTATTAGCCACTTTGATTTCTGATCACTTCCCTTGTTAGTTTGATTGTATTGACATTCCAAGCCTTAGTTACAGTTGTCCGTTTTTGTTCAAAATATTGAGTCATTGAAACTGAAACAGTGGGTTAGGGTTAGGAATGCCTGTTTGTGTCATATCTGCAAAGTAGTTAAAGCGCTGTCAGTTCCACTTTAAAACACATAAAATATCTTTGAAATCTTCTGAGCTGAAACCTGGGATAAGGGAGATGTAGTCAAGTTTCACTGTGAGGAGAGGAATGATGACAGAAATGAGGACAGATTCTATTGGGTTGTGTGTGTGTGTGTGTGTGTGCGTGTGTGTGTGTCATGCAACTCCTCTTGTGACGTTCAGCTCTACTGATGTTGATCAGATGAATGCCATTGACAAGTGAAACAAACAGTCATTTCGACAAGATAGGGTTTATCCCATAGAGATGCAATATCCATCAGTGTCTGGGTCAATTCCATTTCAATTCCAGTCAATTTAGGAAGTACACTGAAATTCCAATTTTGATTCCCTTCAATGCTTTACTGTGAGGAACATTTGTAATTGGATTTGGAATTTGGTTTACTTTCTGAACTGACTGGAATTTAAATGAAATTGACCCCAACCATGATATCCATCCATTTAAAATGTATGCTGAATGCTGATGTTTTGATTCAATCTGAGTCTATGATGAGAGGGGGGTTGTGTGTTATTTTGATATTAGTTTTTGGGTGATTTCATGTGAAACTGCTGCTCATCAATATATAGAATTTTTAGAAAATCAAAACTAATTTATTCAAGCTTTATTTATCAAACAAGCACACTGTGTTTGATTAAATCTGTCAAACACTGATTGGAAATGTGACGATTAATCAGTGGCAATTTTAGCATGTAAATCTTAATAGGGCAAAAAAATAAATACATTTGGGGGGGGGGTGCATGCCAGCAAAGCCACTACACAGCACTAAACAATGTGTTAATTGATTAATTGCACTATAACGGTGACAAACGGTGCCCACAACGGTGCCCACAAACTCACATAAAGGTGTCTCAACAGCAGAGTCCTAACAGCAGTCCAAACACCTTACCACTGCTACACCTGGCTATCAGCTGAGCCTTGTCTGGCAGAGAAATAGTTAATTCAGCCTCATTTATTGCCTTTAAAAAAAACATAGCTGATAGCTGACTTGCTTCAACAAATGTGGTTTCTACTGACAATTGAGATGTACAAACTATGGCATAAGGGGCAATCCATAATGTTGATTAAAACATTAATGAGCGAGCTAGAACGGACGTAGTCAAAATAACTATTTGTTCAGAACTTTTGAAATGTACAGCAACAGAATTCAGAACATGGGCCGTTCTTACAGTGTTCTCCCTGTACACTGAGTCAGAATCGTAGGATAAATGAAGGGGGCATATAAGCAGACAATGTGCCACCAAGTCAGAACAGGGGGCGAAATTAAGAGGGGAAAATAGACCAAATGATTACACAACATACACTTAGTATTACTTTCTTAGCTACGTTATACATATCTCCCTGGAATATTACACAATTTATGCAGCAGCATATAATACATTTTTGTACTCACCATGTTGTGGTCACTTGAACAGGAAGGTTGTGCGGTAGACCTTCGTGGGTACATTTTGCCATAAAACTTGATCATCAAAGCCTGGCATTCTCTGGGTTTATGATGCTTTCAAGACAACTGGAACATCTGTAAAAAGTAAGGTTGAATCATGAGTCAGTGATCTTCAGGTCATAGCTCTAGAAAGAGGCCCGAGTTCCCAACTTACAATTCCGAGTTGGATGACTGTTCAAAATGTTCAAAAATTTTCACAGTTGGAGCTCGTTTTTTCCCGAGTTCTCAGTTGTCTTGAACTCACTGATGTCAGATTTCCCAGTTCCAAGTTAAGTTGTTTTGAGCACAGCAGAAATCATGATGGATTGACAGTATGGTCAATGCTGAATGTTTATAATTTTAAGCTTGGAAAGAGACCCTTAAACCCAGACTTGGGGCCAGACAGCCACTCCACTGATTTCAGGCTAGTGATTTCTTTGAAACGCTTACAGTTAGCTACTGATTCCTTCCAAACCACTCAGTTTTGAATTTGCGATTTCCAGCTTGTTGTGTAATGTTTATGTCCAATGGTCGATGAGCACCGATACGTTTTATCCATCATTTCTCTTCATTATTTATCTTCATATGACAACGATTAAAAAGGATTTGCCAGTAGACTGTCGACTTTGAAAGTATGATGTTGACATGATCAGTCCAATCAAAGCTACTGTAGATATAACGTGATTTGATGTCATTGTATCTGTGGCCAATGACCTTGAGCCTTCTTGGATGGGCACTTCTAATGTAACTCTATGGCAGCACCCAAGGGGCTTGAATTTTAGAGCTCTACCATTATATTGGGCGGTGATGTAGTGTCCCCATGAGTGACAGAACACTGAGCCAATCACGGCACAACTAGAGAACATTACCAACCCCAATGCTCCGTATTTTCCACTGGCTGTCCCACCACCACAGAAAGCACTGAGCTAGGCTTAAACATCTGCATTTTGGAGCGGCCTTACTCAATAAAGAAAAAAAGAGAGAAAAAAATCACAAACTGATATGGGACACGTATCAATGCCAAAATAACATGCAGAACAGGCAACAAACAAATACAAAAAGTTTATTTATTTTTTAATGTTTTCTTTTCAGCTAAACATGTTGGGCTCAAAACAGGTTCTGTCCCACTTGCCCTGAATGATGGGTCACCACTGTGATTCATTTAATGAATGGAAATGTGCAATGTTTCAATCCCCAGTGGTTGGGTTATTATCTCTTTAAATTCTGGCCATTTGGTGTGGGAAATTATTGTTGGTGTATTTAAAACATATAATCAGAATTATATATATACAGTATATTGCTTAGAATGTGTTGTACTCTCTTAGGAGTTCTTTGTGATATTACTGATGTTTTGGGAGGGATTACTTTTTGATAATCCAATCATTTCAAATCAAACCCTTTGCTGAATCTTGTAATTGCATGCTCTAGACAAAATTGAGGCATGACGCAGTCCACTGCTATGAATAATTAATTTAGAAATTAAGCTGTGGTAAAGAGGAAACACTAATCAAGCATTTCATTTTCCTTTGGCTCATTGTGTAATAATAGAAAATGTTTTCTACTTACAGCTGACTCGTATATACATTCATTTGTATACCTTCACCAATTGCCTCAGACAATGCATGATGAACAATGTATAGATGTAATGGTGTGTGGCATTTTATTTTTGGCTTTGTGTTTGTGCTCTGTCACTGTATAATACAGCACTCCTGTAGTCGTGGATGCCTTTCATGTTACAGACCTGTGCTGTGCTGTGCTGGGTTGCTGAATGTTGCTGAATGTCTTGCCACGGAGGAGTGAGAATATGACAAAAGCACAGTAGTCTGTCATGAAGTCAAACTCCAAACCTCTCAAGTCAGCAGGTGAGTAATAGAGCCTAGAGAAAATGGGTTAGCACAAAAGAAGAAAACAAGAAGAACTTTCAGGTTTCAAACTCCTTCTACTACTTCTGTGTAACAAAAAAGACACCCCTGCTACTTCTTCTGAGTAACAAAGTTCAGGAAATTAGGAAAGTTCCAACAATACCAATGATTTCATTTTGAAAACGTATTTGTCAATCTCAATATACTGTCATTTGAGCTAGGGCCTGGTGGAGGATAAAGGCTGCCTGCACGGTAACCATTATCTTGACAAGCCTTCATTGTTCTCATATCGGGGAGTTTGATAGACAGTTCATGCAATTAGGATGGCCAACAGAGACGGTATTAGACTGACAATTCCCCAGCACACAGTAAACGGCTTACTTACTGAAATCATAGTTGTATTACTTGTCAATCACGTTTTCTAATAGTGCAAATGAAGAAAACACATCTCTGATAGAGATCATTTCACTATGTTTCTATAATACAATATTTTCCTTGGCTTATAGCCATTCTACAGCCTTTTAAATCCTGTATCTATCTCCAGTGTTATCTTGTCAGAAGTTGTAGGGGCACATGCATTACAAGATTAATTGGTGTTTTTGATTCAATTCTTAAAACATCGATTTGTCCTTTGAAATGGCCCTGTATTCTGAATTCCTGACTGTATCTCCCATTACGAGCCCTTGGCTAGACAGATCCCCAATATACAGTCCCCTCTGTTAGCATAATGTGATTACTGGAAGTACACAGACACGGAGCGCAATGCATTGCATTCAATCCAATATTCTAAATGTGTCTTTCTCCGTGGTTAGTAACAAACTGTAGAGAACTCTCTGTGCCCCAGTCTTATTATAGATACATAGAGAAAATGCATTATGGGATGTGGTCAGTCGGAGAGAACATCCAGGCTATGTTAAAAAAAAAATACTAGCTGCCAAGTCCTTGATCCCTTCGTCCTTTTCCCCTTAATTCCTCTCAAAACTCATTGGAGGAGAAGGTTCGAGGGAGAGACCTTGGATTCTCTCCTCCAATTGCGGAAACGAGGACTGAGAGACCAAGGATTCTCTCCTCCAATTGCGGAAACGAGGACTGAGAGACCAAGGATTCTCTCCTCCAATTGCGGAAACGAGGACTGAGAGACCAAGGATTCTCTCCTCCAATTGCGGAAACGAGGACTGAGAGACCAAGGATTCTCTCCTCCAATTGCGGAAACGAGGACTGAGAGTCCAAGGATTCTCTCCTCCAATTGCGGAAACGAGAACTGAGAGACCAAGGATTCTCTCCTCCAATTGCGGAAACGAGGACTGAGAGACCTTGGATTCTCTCCTCCAATTGCGGAAACGAGGACTGAGAGACCAAGGATTCTCTCCTCCAATTGCGGAAACGAGGACTGAGAGACCAAGGATTCTCTCCTCCAATTGCGGAAACGAGGACTGAGAGACCAAGGATTCTCTCCTCCAATTGCGGAAACGAGGACTGAGAGACCAAGGATTCTCTCCTCCAATTGCGGAAACGAGGACTGAGAGTCCAAGGATTCTCTCCTCCAATTGCGGAAACGAGAACTGAGAGACCAAGGATTCTCTCCTCCAATTGCGGAAACGAGGACTGAGAGACCAAGGATTCTCTCCTCCAATTGCGGAAACGAGGACTGAGAGACCAAGGATTCTCTCCTCCAATTGCGGAAACGAGGACTGAGAGACCAAGGATTCTCTCCTCCAATTGCGGAAACGAGGACTGAGAGACCAAGGATTCTCTCCTCCAATTGCGGAAACGAGGACTGAGAGACCAAGGATTCTCTCCTCCAATTGCGGAAACGAGGACTGAGAGACCTTGGATTTGACAGATTGTAAAGTTTTTAGACACAGGCCCATACTGTACATTCAGATCCCCAACAGGAAGCTGGGCTTTAGAAAGCATGTGAAGCAGCCTGGAACTGGAGTCTGATCAGCCTAAGGAACACTGAGAGCCTGGGGAACCTGACAAAGCTTTCCTAATCCTCCCTTCCAGTTTCTCCATTTATTCACTCCCCCCCCCCCCCCCCCCCCCCGACACATCTTAGTATGCTCTGCCTGAGATGTGAGAATGTACTATGATTAACACATAGATATCAGTAGAGAGAAAGAAAGAGGTCAGGGTCACACAGTACCTGTACAGACAGTGCTTACTTGCTTCTCTCCTCCAAAAGAAGATATCATTTTTCTTTCACTTGATGGGAGGATGATTGCCAGCATAGATTGGTTGCTTCTCTCCTCCTGCTCAGGGGATTAGATCTGACAGTGTGAATGAGTGTCATCATGTCTGATACAGTAGGAGGCTCAACGACACTCATTATTTTCATTACTCAAAACCTTAGGAGGGAGAAATGGGTGGAAATTAGACAGAATACTGAAGCTGATTGATTTAGAGAGATCAACGACATAGCTGTGAGTTTCAAGCATCATGGTGATTTTCTTTTATTTCAAATAGTTAATAGATAGCTTACAATGGGGCGCACACACAACTTCAGCAGTATCACTGTATTCAACAGATGTGAGAATGAAACCAAACCATTTACAGTATATGACTGTATTGTACAGTAGGTTTGGTATGATCTTTGAGGTAGGGTCTGACTCACTCATGGGGTATCTGTCACGCTCTGACCTTAGAGAGCCGTTTTATTTCTCTATTTGGTTAGGTCAGGGTGTGATTTGGGGTGGGCATTCTATGTTGTTTATTCTATGTTTTGGCCGGGTATGGTTCTCAATCAGGGACAGCTGTCTATCGTTATCTCTGATTGGGAATCATACTTAGGCAGCCTTTGTTCCTTTTGGTAGTTGTGGGTAGTTGTCTTAGTTAGTGGCCTGTATAGCCCTAGGAAGCGGTACGTTCGTTTTTGGGGTTTCTTGTTTTGTTGGCGACATTCTAATAAAGGAAAATGTACGCTCACCACGCTGCAACTTGGTCCGGTCATTTCCCTGACGACGTTTGTGACAGTATCTCTCAGCTTTGACAACACCTGCTAAGTAATAAATAGCGAGTACCGTTGGTGTGTCAACCAGATCTAGATCGAAATACTAATTTAAATCATTTCAAATACTTTAGCTGGGCTTGAATGATCTAGCCTGGCCAAATGGAACCATAATAGAATAGTCACAAAACTACAAACTCTGCCCGTCTGGCATTTCAGGGAGGCTGAAGCAAACGCTAAGAGTTTGATTTGAATTAGTATTTGAACCCAGGTCTGGCATCAACACCTGCACAGTTGGAGATGGGTGGTAACATGTTTCAATTTGGCATGCCTACAGATAAGGTACAGGATAATATAATATATAATTAGCAGGGGGAATAAAATGAAAATGTAATGAGTTTCAGTATCTCAATTCATTCTGTATCTGAGATAATTTGCCTTCAAGCTTCCTAAGATGCATGTGCTATATTATTGTAGAAAAAAAAAGTCTAATTATAATGAAGACCATTATTAACATGCAGGCAATTTGGTTGTGAAATGAGTGCAATCCTTGCATTTCATTCAGCTAGGTTGTTGAGGATGCATGCACAACAAAAGGTTTCCAAATACATCATACCAAATTGAAAAAAAAGACATGCAGGAAGACATATTTCCTTTCGTACTAACATACATACACTGAGAGAAAAACTGCAGACGATATACCTGAAAGAGGTGAAGAAATAACTCAAAAGCTATAGTGAGTAATGCAGATTGCTATGATTTTACCTATCTCTCTCTCTCTCTCTCTCTCTCTCTCTCTCTCACACTCTCTCTCTCTCGCTCTCTCTGTCAAGACTGAGTTCCTTGACAGGCTCTGCGTTACAGTCTGCTCAGAGGTGGGGCTGAACGCAGTGAGTAGTCAAAGCTACACTGAGAGAAGATTCATCTCCATTATATCACATTCACCCGAAACCAGGCATATGGTAAAAACACTGATAGAGCAGTCAACCGTAGCCAGGTTTGGAAAATGGAACTTACACGCCAATATCTCACGCACGCACGCACGGTAATCCCACCAACCACAATGTGTAGACTTCAATCTCACCACCACCGTGAACCTCAACCACACCAATGAATCTACTACTACCAGAGTTTGCTATCCTCTCTCCAGGTAAACAAAGGGCTACCTACGGATACACGCATGTGCGGACGCACACACACACGCTTACCTTTTGACTTGAGTTATTTACCTATTCTGTGTGTCGGTTTTGATATTTGTTTACCTTGACAACTATCAGCTCATGCCAGCTCACATGCAATTTTCCCAAGCTGCCTCTGCTGGAACCTCTGAATGCCCTCAGAACCTGATAGAACAAACAGCAGTTGCAAACATTCTCCGGGGGATGGAATAATCCTGTTAGGAACTCATTTCACCAACCTCCAACCTAAGACCCAAAACTCAACCTCATTTCAAAAACCAGGAAAACACTAAATATTGAACTATTTTCATCAACCTCCAAACTAAGACTTCTCAACTCAACTTATTTTAAAAAACAGGAAACACAAATATTTAGAAGAATATATCCATTATGTTCTGCATACAGTAGTGTCACAGGTAATGACTTCTTTAGTCGACGGGATCAATACACCCATGGTAGAAGTCCCTTCTAAAGATTTAGACTTAGACGCACTTACAGATGACGAGCACTAACACAGTAAAGAAGAGGCTGAGAGAAACCTTGTTACCTTGTTGGTTACATTTTCAATGCTAGCTCAAAATCATACCCCATCCTTTAACCCTAAACCTTACCTTAACCAATTGGGATAACTTGCTTAAACTCAAACAGTCACATTTATTGGCTAAACATTCATTTCTGTGCTTGAGGCAAAGCAGGCCTCAGAACAAAATTGAATAAGGAAAACGCCAATCTTCTCAAAGCAGAGAAATTATATTCTGCTTTGTCACCAGTGTGGCTTTTGTTAATGGCTTGGATTGAAACAACTATCTGAGTCGGAAAAAAGACTTCCAATTGAAATGGATTGCGAGCCACGCGAGGCAATTAATCCCACCAACCACAATGTATAGACTTCAATTTCACCACCGCCGTGAACCTCAACCACGCCAATGAATCTTCTACTACTACCAGGGCTTGCTATCCTCTCTCCAGGTAAACAAAGGGATACCTAAGGACACAACACACGCCTCATCGATAGTATCACCTGTGTTTGTTCCTATGGTAACGTGACAGGGATTGGTATTAGCTGATAGATTGCTCTCTTTATCTCTCGTGCACCCTAAGCCTTCATTAGGGACCTGTTGGCAGCACGGGTCCCAGGTTGCCATGATGATGAACGAGCATGAGCACATCGCTTAATGAAATGAATCGAAGATCTCTACACCCTCCACATATCGGAGCAGCTGGCGAGATGTACAAGATGAAAAGAAACCAGTCTCTGATTGGTTGCCTGCACACACCCCGGCCCTCGTTTTGCGAGCCTCCGAGTTGGATTTCTGAAGGACTAACACTAGTACCTCATTTTAAGCCTCTCGTCAATACATGTCCAGATTAACAATACATTTGGCTTTTCAATCCTGTTGTAAACATTTGCCTCGCACAGTCAATTAACTTAACGAGTGGAAAAAAGGGATAAGTCTAGGTCTGAAATCAAATCAATTCAAATGTTATTTGTCGCACACGCGTGTTTAGCAGATGTTATTGCGGGTGTGGCGATATGCTTGTGTTTCCAGCTCCAACGGTACAGTAATATCTAACAAGTAATATCTAACAATACACCCAATCTAAAGTAAAGGAATGGAATTAAGAATATATAAATATTTGGACGAGCAATGTCAGAGCGGCATAGACTAAGATACAGTAGAATAGCATAGAATGGAGTACATACATATGAGATGGGTAATGCAAAATACCTAAACATTAATAAAGTGACCAGTGTTCCAATTAGTAAAGCGGCCAGTGATTTAAAGTCTATGTATAGGGGCAGCAGCCTCTAATGTGCTAGTGATGGCTGTTAAACAGTCTGATGGCCTTGAGATAGAAGCTGTTTTTCAGTCTCACAGTCCCAGCTTTGATGTACCTGTACTGATTTCACCTTCTGGATCATAGCGGGGTGAACAGGCAGTGGCTCAGGTGGTTGTTGTCCTTGATTATTTATTTGGCCTTCCTGTGACATCGGGTGCTGTAGGTGTCCTGGAGGGCAGGTAGTTTGTCCCCGGTAATACGTTAGGCAGACCGCACCACCCTCTGGAAAGCCCTACAGTTGCGGGCAGTGCCAGGCGGTGATACAGCCCAACAGGATGCTCTCAACTGTGCACCTGTAAAGTGTGTGAGGGTTTTAGGTTCTAAGCCAAATTTCTTCAGCCTCCTGAGGTTGAAGAGGCACTGTTGCGCCTTCTTCGCCATACTGTCTGTGTGGGTGGACCATTTAAGTTTGTCAGTGATGTGTACGTCGAGGAACTTGAAGCTTTCCACCTTCTCCCCTGCGGTGGAGGCCACACTCAACGGGACAGGTTATTACCATCGCTGGGATTAAAACACGAGTTGCTCCCACTAGAGCCGAGCAACAACTTGAGCGTGCGACCCCTCCGACAGATACGCCACAGACACCGCCATGTCAACGAGATGGTTTAACCTTGACACAACGCAGGGCATCAACGAGCATCAGCTGACAGACAGCCAATCGATGTAGGACGCACTCTTTCGCTCACTTATCCTTTTAGAGGACACTTGAAAGCCCTCCATTACTATGAGGAAGTATGAGGTTGCATTCAAATGAACAACTCCTTTTTGGATTTTGGATTTAAAAAAGGAGGAAATTCAAGGGTTTTGTGGATATAAGACAATAAAATGTCTGGGTTTCGGCTTCTGAGGTGTAATTGTGAATGTGGTAATTGAGAAGTTCTTTGTGGAATTACTGTATATACTTTCAAACTCTGCTTATAGGCCCACGTTCTGTACCAGAGAGTGTTTGTATATTGTGAACCCTTTGGAGTTGATGTAACAGCAGTGAAATGTTGAAAAGTCATCGAACTGGCCAATGCTGAAAGCAGCAAATATGGCCGACGTTGTAAGAAGCGAACTTGGCAAAGATCGCAAGGAAAAAACAGCATTTTGATCACTGAACAAAGAAATTAGTCATTGCCACGCACCAAAATATAAATCAATAATTCTATGGCCTAGTTATCTAGTTATCTGTGCTAATTTTTATATTTAGGACATGCAAATTAACCAGGCCAATTTAGAAGATGTTGCTTTCAAGCAATCCTTCCAAAAGGCTTTTGGGGAACATGTGGGAGCTGGGGATTTCAAAGCAATGGAGACAGATATCACAATGCTTGAAGTCTTGCCAGCAGCAGAGCCATGTCCCTGGAGCTATGTGGCAGTCTGCCCCTCAGCAAAAAGCAAACAAAATTCACAATCCACTTCCAGGCAAAAGCAGAGAAGCAGACATCAGCGTTAGGTTGGGTTTTATACTCTGGTGTGTGTGTGTGTGTGTGTGTGTGTGTGTGTGTGTGTGTGTGTGTGTGTGTGTGAGAGAGAGTGAGTGAGAGAGTGAGAGAGTGAGAGAGTGAGAGAGAGAGAGAGAGGGAGAGGGAGCGAGGGGGAGGGGGAGGGTGGTGTACTCAGTTGGTGTAAGAGAAAGAAACAAATACAGAAAGGAAGATGAAACGAGAGAGAGAGAGACTTAAAGAGAGAGAGAGAGAGTCTTTGTGCTACTAAGAAAATACAAATCTTCTCTGCATGCAGAGGATGATGGATCTTCCTGAGCGTCTGGGTATTTGTGGATGTGTTCCTCTCTGCCTACAAGCTGTTTATCATTCTTCAGGGCCCTGACGGTGTTAATACATTTTAGTAAAAGTGGTCCTGAGTTATAGTCATGGGCTAATGCTTCAAGCTGAGGGGCACATTCATGTCAATCCTCTCTTTCGCTCCTCCCTCCTACTCTCCCTCCTCTCTTTCGCTCCTCCCTCCTACTCTCCCTCTCTTTCGCTCCTCCCTCCTTCTCTGTCTCTCCTCCATCCTACTCTCCCTCTATTTCGCTCCTCCCTCCTTCTCTCCCTCCTCTTTCTCTCCTCCCTCCTCTCTTTCTCTCCTCCCTCCTCTGTCTTTCCTCCATCCTACTCTCCCTCTATTTCGCTCCTCCCTCCTTCTCTCCCTCCTCTCTTTCGCTCCTCCCTCCTTCTCTCCCTCTCTTTCTCTCCTCCCTCCTCTCTGTCTCTCCTGCATCCTACTCTCCCTTTATTTCGCTCCTCCCTCCTCTCCCTCCTCTCTGTCTCTCCTCCATCCTACTCTCCCTCTATTTCACTCCTCCCTCCTTCTCTCACTCCTGTTTCTCTCCTCCCTTCTTCTCTTCCTCCTCTTTCTCTCCTCCCTCCTTCTCTGTCTCTCCTCCATCCTACTCTCCCTCTATTTCGCTCCTCCCTCCTTCTCTCCCTCCTCTCTTTCGCTCCTCCCTCCTACTCTCCCTCTCTTTCGCTCCTCCCTCCTTCTCTGTCTCTCCTCCATCCTACTCTCCCTCTATTTCACTCCTCCCTCCTTCTCTCCCTCCTCTTTCTCTCCTCCCTCCTCTCTTTCTCTCCTCCCTCCTCTGTCTTTCCTCCATCCTAATCTCCCTCTATTTCGCTCCTCCCTCCTTCTCTCCCTCCTCTCTTTCGCTCCTCCCTCCTTCTCTCCCTCTCTTTCTCTCCTCCCTCCTCTCTGTCTCTCCTGCATCCTACTCTCCCTTTATTTCGCTCCTCCCTCCTCTCCCTCCTCTCTGTCTCTCCTCCATCCTACTCTCCCTCTATTTCACTCCTCCCTCCTTCTCTCACTCCTGTTTCTCTCCTCCCTTCTTCTCTTCCTCCTCTTTCTCTCCTCCCTCCTTCTCTGTCTCTCCTCCATCCTACTCTCCCTCTATTTCGCTCCTCCCTCCTTCTCTCCCTCCTCTCTTTCTCTCCTCCCTCCTCTCTGTCTCTCCTCCATCCTACTCTCCCTCTATTTTGCTCCTCCCTCCTTCTCTCCCTCTTCTGTTTCTCTCCTCCCTTCTTCTCTTCCTCCTCTCTTTCTCTCCTCCCTCCTTCTCTCCCTCTTGTCTTTCTCTCCTCCTTCTGACTCTCCGTCCTCTCTTTCTCTCCTTCTCTCCCTTCTGTCTTTCTCTCCTCCCTCCTACTCTCTCTCCTCTTTCTCTGCTCCTCAGCTAAGGGGCGAGGATGACTATCTCTCAGACAAAGGGACTAAAGCCTGTGTAATGATGTGATCATTGCATATTATTAATAGTTTATGACTATGGAAATTGATGTCAAGAGACCAAACTGACTCAATAATTTGCCTCCGGCTGTCAATTAGATTGGAAACACTTTTGAACGCTCCCACTCAGACAAATGGCTCTGTCGTGACATCATGAAACAGACTCCATTCAAGTCCTCTGAATCAGCACATAAGCATCATCATATGAACTGGATACATGGAGTATTTTCATTGACACTCACTTCACCTCTACCTGAAAGTACATACAGTACCAGTCAAAAGTTTGTACCCACCTACTCATTCAAGGGTTTTTCTTTATTTTATACACTGTAGAATAAAAGCCAAGTCATCAAAACTACGAAATAACACATATTGAATTATGTTCATGTTGTGGAGATAAGGGCTTCGCTCAAGGGCCAAACGGTAGGGAGACATTTAGAGGATGTAAACCCCAGCAGCCCTCCAGTTGTCAGATCAATTCCACCCAATTTTTTCAGTGCCCAGCAAAGCTTTTGAACCGGCCACCTTTCAGTTACAGCTCCAACTCCTGCCACAGGTCCAACTCCTTAGCCGGCTGGGCAACCTACCACTAGTACAGTACCACTAGTATGGGTTGTTGTACAGTATGGGTTGTTGTACAGTATGGGTTGTGGTACAGTATGGGTTGTGATACACTATGAGTTGTGGTACAGTATGGGTTGTTGTACAGTATGGGTTGTGGTACAGTATGGGTTGTGGTACAGTATGGGTTGTTGTACAGTATGGGTTGTTGTACAGTATGGGTTGTTGCCAGACTGGTTCCAGAGAAGAAGAAAAATTAGCAAATCTGCCAAAATGAAGACGAAGTGCTATGCAGACATATTATAATGTAGAAGAACATCTTTCATGTAGTTGTTGTCAGCAGCAGTCAAACGAGAGATTCTCTACCTTTGATAGATCTGGGTTACTGCCAGACTGAGCAAAACATAGATAGTGTGTTAAAAGTCCTGTAGTAACTAGGCCATTGGATCACGAAGACTAATTATACATAATATATTCTAAATAATTTATACAGTACCTCCTTCTCAGTCCGCAAGTCTTCTTCTTATTATCTAAGAGTGTATGTTTTATTAAACAGATCATTTCTTCTTGCTTCTAGCTAGCATTTAGTTTGCAACAGCACAGGTTTGTATGAACCTTTCAGTTTGCCACTCAGACCTCGGCAACAATGTTGCAAAATATGAATTGTATCGACCGCATAGAGAGCTAACGGTGTCAGATGCCAGCTAGCCATTTCTCTGACAACGCGAAATCATGTCAAAAGTGCTTTATCGATGAATTGGATTATAAATTAATTTGATTGGTTAATATGGATATAGAGTTGAAGTCGGAAGTTTACACGCACCTTAGCCAAATACATTTAAACTCGGTTTTTCACAATTCCTGACATTTAATCAGAGTAAAACTTCCCTGTCTTTCGTCAGTTAGGATCAACACTTTATTTTAAGAATGTCAAATGTCAGAATAATAGTAGAGAGAATGATTAACTTCAGCTTTTATTTCTTTCATCACTTTCCCAGTGGGTCAGAAGTTTACATATACTGTACTCAATTAGTATTTGGTAGCATAGGCTTTAAATTGTTTAACTTGGGTCAAATGTTTTGGGTAGCCTTCCACAAGCTTCCCACAATAAGTTGGGTGAATTTTGGCCCAATCCTCCTGACAGAGCTGGTGTAACTGAGTCAGGTTTGTAGGCCTCACATTTTTCAGTTCTGCCCACAACTTTTCTATAGGATTGAGGTCAGGGCTTTGTGATGGCCACTCCAATACCTTGACTTTGTTGTCCTTAAGCCATTTTGCCACAACTGTGGAAGTATGCTTGGGGTTATTGTCCATTTGGAATACCCATTTGCGACCAAGCTTTGACTTCCCGACTGATGTCATGAGATGTTGCTTCAATATATCCACGTAATTTTCCTCCCTCATGATGCCATCTATTTTGTGAGGTGCACCTGTCCCTCCTGCAGCAAAACTCCCCACAACATGATGCTGCCACCTCTGTGCTTCACGGTTTGGATAGTGTTCTTCCCCCTTTTTCCTCAAAACATAACGATGGTCATTATGGCCAAACAGTTATACACTGCTCAAAAAAAATAAAGGGAACACTTAAACAACAATGTAACTCCCAGTCAATCACACTTCTGTGAAATCAAACTGTCCACTTAGGAAGCAACACCGATTGACAATACATTTCACATGCTGTTGTGCAAATGGAATAGACAACAGGTGGAAATTATAGGCATTTAGCAAGACACCCCCAATAAAGGAGTGGTTCTCCAGGTGGTGACCACAGACCACTTCTCAGTTCCTTTGCTTCCTGGCTGATGTTTTGGTCGCTTTTGAATGCTGGCGGTGCTTTCACTCTAGTGGTAGCATGAGACGGAGTCTACAACCCACACAAGTGGCTCAGGTAGTGCAGCTCATCCAGGATGGCACATCAATGCGAGCTGTGGCAAGAAGGTTTGCTGTGTCTGTTAGCGTAGTGTCCAGAGCATTGAGGCACTACCAGGAGACAGGCCAGTACATCAGGAGACGTGGAGGAGGCCGTAGGAGGGCAACAACCCAGCAGCAGGACCGCTACCTCCGCCTTTGTGCAAGGAGCAGCAGGAGGAGCACTGCCAGAGCCCTGCAAAATGACCTCCAGCGGGCCACAAATGTGCAAGTGTCTGCTCAAACGGTCAGAAACAGACTCCATGAGGGTGGTTTGAGGTCCCGACATCCACAGGTGGGGGTTGTGCTTACAGCCCAACACCGTGCAGGACGTTTGGCATTTGCCAGAGAACACCAAGATTGGCAAATTCGCCACTGGCGCCCTGTGCTCTTCACAGATGAAAGCAGGTTCACACTGAGCACATGTGACAGACGTGACAGAGTCTGGAAACGCCGTGCAGAACGTTCTACTGCCTGCAACATCCTCCAGCATGATCGGTTTGGCGGTGGGTCAGTCATGGTGTGGGGTGGCATTTCTTTGGGGGGCCACACAGCCCTCCATGTGCTCGCCAGAGGTATCCTGACTGCCATTAGGTACCGAGATGAGATCCTCAGACCCCTTGTGAGACCATATGCTGGTGCCGTTGGCCCTGGGTTCCTCCTAATGCAAGACATGTGGCTGGAGTGTGTCAGCAGTTCCTGCAAGAGGAAGGCATTGATGCTATGGACTAGCCCGCCCGTTCCCCAGACCTGAATCCAATTGAGCACATCTGGGACATCATGTCTTGTTTTAAGGACATTACATCAAAGTTGGATCAGCCTGTAGTGTGCTGTTACATTTTGAGTGTGACTCCAAATCCAGACCTCCATGGGTTGATACATTTGATTTCCATTGATAATTTTTGTGTGATTTTGTTGTCAGCACATTCAACTATGTAAAGAAAAAAGAATATTTCATTCATTCAGATCTAGGATGTGTTATTTTAGTTATTTTTTTGAGCAGTGTATTTTTGTTTCATCAGACCAGAGGACATTTCTCCAAAAAGTACGATCTTTGTCTCCATGTGCAGTTGCACTGTAGTCTGGCTTTTTTATGGCGGTTTTGGAGCAGTGGCTTCTTCCTTGCTGAGCGGCCTTTCAGGTTATGTCGATATAGGACTCGTTTTACAGTGGATATTGAAACTTTTGTACCTGTTTCCTCCAGCATCTTCACAAGGTCCATTGCTGTTGTTCTGGGATTGATTTGCACTTTTCGCGGTTCATCTCTAGGAGACAGAACGCGTCTCCTTCCTGAGTGGTATGACGGCTGCGTGGTCCCATGGTGTTTATACCTGTGTACTATTGTTTGTACAGATGAACGTGGTACATTCAGGCATTTGGAAATTGCTCCCAAGGATGAATCAGATTTGTGGGGGTCTACAATTTTTTTCTGAGGTCTTGGCTGAGTTGTTTTTCCCATGATGTCAAGCAAAGAGGCACTGGGTTTGAAGGTAGGCCTTGAAATACTTCCACAGGTACACCTACAATTGACTCAAATGATGCCAATTATCAGAAGCTTCTAAAGCTATAACATAATTTTCTGGAATTTTCCAAGCTGTTTAAAGGCACAGTCAACTTCGTATATGTAAACTTCTGACCCACTGGATTTGTGATACAGTGAATTAGAAGTGAAATAATCCGTCTGTAAACAAGTGTTGGAAAAATTACTTGTGTCATGCACAAAGTAGATGTCCTAACCGACTTGGCAAAACTATAGTTTGTTTACAAGCAATTTCTGGAGTGGTTGAAAAATGAGTTTTAATGACTCCAACCTAAGTGTGTAAACTTCTGACTTCAACTGTAAATGTCAATGCAAAACAGATTAAGCAAATTATGTTTTAGCTGTCATTTCCGAGTTTGATGTGACTGGGTTAGTTTTTGTTAGCTGATGTTTTCTAAAAACCCCATTATACTCTGGGGCAGGGATAGAACCCTCAAGGGTCTTTGAAGTCACTGGGTAAATACACTCAGTTGCCAGTTTATTAGGTACACCCAGTTCACGAAAATGGTTTGCACCCACAGACAGTGAGTTACGTGGCTGTGGCTTGCTATACACTGAGTATACCAAAATTATGTACATGTTCCTAATGTTGAGTTGCACCTGACCCCCTTTAGCCCTCAGAAAGGCCTCAATTCATCGGGGCATAGACTCTACAAGGTGTCCACAGGGATGCCCTCCCATGTTGACTTCGATACTTCCCACAGATGTGTGAAGTTGGCTGGTTGTCCTTTGGGTGGTTGACCATTCTTGACACACATGGGTAACTGTTGAGCGTAAAAATCCCAGCAGTGTTGCAGTTCTTGACACAAACCGGTGCAACTGGCACCTACTACCATACCCCGTTCAAAGGCACTTAAATCTCTTGTCTTGCCCATTCATCCTCTGAATGCACACAATCCATGTCTCCATTGTCTCACGGCTTAACAATCCTTCTTTAACCGGTCTCCTCCCCTTCATCTACACTGATTGAAGTGGATTGTGAACACTGTCCACTCAGTGTATAAAGTAGGCAGATAGGCATCGAGGCATTCAGTTGCTGTTTTATTGAACTTTGGAATGGGCAAAACAAGTGAATTAAGCGACTTTGAGCATGGTATGTGCCTCGGTGCAAGAATGATACATTTATGGATATTTTTAAGGTAGCCTATTGTATTCTCTCCATCCACCCTCCCTTCACCCACACAATATTTAATTACCCTAAACCCGCCCGCCCAACAGATATAACCGTGGGGAATGCGGGTTATAAGCCAACCCGTGCATAACTAAGGTGTTGTTCTTTACATCGTAGATCATTTGTCTTTGACTGGGCCATGTCTCTGAATGGAGCTAAGCCTCATTGAGCTACTGTTGACATGATGGGATGTCTAATGGGGGCAGCTAAGGCTGTGTTGCCCTTAGAAAAGACACGCTAAAAGTGGATTAGTTAATCATTGTTAGATTTCTGAGTTCACTTCAGAACGCTTTCCTCCTGCTGAGACTAATGCTAGTGCAATTATTCAGACTTCTGCTGTCGCCACTGAAAAAAATACCTATTGGAGAAACATTATCTCAAAAACTCGCAGCATTAGTTGACGTCTGTCCAATTTAACTACGGCATCAAATTAGGACTTTGACAGCATTGTCAGAGTAGTACTTGGAGTGACTTGCCTCCTCAAAATTAATGATATCCTGCTTGGAAAAAACGACCACCTTTCTCATGATGTCATAGACCATTGGCCATTGTAAAAGAGGAACAATGCCAACACAACATGTGTCCAGACTTCTTCTATGTGAAGGTTTTTAATAAGACGATCACTTAATATTCTTAGCTCACACTTAAGGCTTGCTCCCTGGTGCTGACTTGTTATTATAGACGAGGAAGGGGGTGAGATTTAATGAGATTTAAACTTCTTCAACTGTCAGAGCTAGCCTCATAAAACACACTGCAGGGCTCGTTCTCCCCAATCCAGACATCAGTCAATCTGAAGAGGCAGGCTCTCCTCTGTAATGTCCAGTCAAAACAAGAACATCCTTGGGGTAAGGATAAAAGTACAGATCTCAGACAAGATCAAGAGACAGAACATCTATCGGATGATTCTTCCACTTTTATGCAGCAAATAAAAATGGGACATTTCTTTAGAAGACTCGGAATGGCTGTTTTGATCATTTGGGTGTTTTGTGGTGACCTGTAGCCCTGCAATAGACCAGAGTCTTGTCTGGGGGTTTACTTACACATGAAGCTGCCTCACGCAACATTAACAGGACACCAAAGGCTCCTCACCCCTTGGTAATTCTGGCTCAGACAAGACTACTCACGCTATCCCACGTTATGTCACTTCCATTGTGTTTTTATGTTCATGGGTTTGAAGGGAAAACAGACACAGCTCTCATTTTTCAAGTAAAACAAATACTGTATTTTTTGAGAGTAAAAAAAATCCATTAACATCTTGGCCTTCATCAGAATGGTCTTCAATCTTCATGGACTTTTCAATTCTCAGTCCATGGAGCTAACCAGTGGTTTCGTTCAATAGGTTGGAATGTAAACAGATAAATTAATTTCACCTGAGAGCACCTAAAGCATATCTCAGATTGTGAGATTGTCAGAATCATTTCCCTGCTCCCTCCTTTTTCTTCCCTGCTCCCTTCTCTCTCTTCCCTGCTCCCTTCTCTCTCTTCCCTGCTCCCTTCTCTCTCTTCCATGCTCCCTCCTCTCTCTTACCTGCTCCCTCCTCTCCCTTCCCTGCTCCCTCCTCTCTCTTCCCTGCTCCCCCCTCTCTCTTCCCTGCTCCCTCCTCTCTCTTCCCTGCTCCCTTCTCTCTCTTCCCTGCTCCCTCCTCTCTCTTCCCTGCTCCCTCCTCTCTATTCGATGCTCCATCCCTTCCCCTTTACCTCTGACCTATCGTTCTATTGTTTGTACAGCATCAAAGGACTTAATTGCCTTACACACACACACGCACACACACACACACGCATGCACACACTTTCACCCTTTTACTCTCCTAAGGGAGATATTGATATTTTAAAATCATTAAATACAAATGATGATTTAGTGATTGGAAAAATGGTCATGTTTTAATTACGGTTACTATGTTTCTACATTTCTTTCGTAATTTGACCCCCTTTTTTCCCCCAATTTCAAGATTACAATCTTGTCTCATCACTGCAATTCCCCAAAGGGCTCGGTAGAGGCGAGGGCGAGTCATGCGTCCTCCGAAACATGATCCGCCAAGCTGCGCTCCTCAACAACCGCTCACTTAACCTGGAAGCCAGCTGCACCAATGTGTCAGAAGAAACACCGTTCAACTGATGACCAGAATCAGCCTGCAGGTGCCTGGCCCGCCACAAGGAGTCTTTAGAGCGAACCACAGGCTGTAGTGACGTTGCAACACAGTCCCTCAAATAACTGTGCCCCTCGGTAGGCCGTTCCTATGCTTTTATTTAAGCTAACACTCTATTTATTTTACAACATAGACCATGTTTCCATCCACAGATTTTAAATAAAGTCATATAAAAAAAAATCACAACAGCTGTGATGGAAAAAATATGTTTCATAACAATTTGATAAATGCCGATAGATAATTTGTTCATTAGACATGGTGGGATCTTTTTGTGTCTGTAAAATTATTTATTGGGGAAATGCCTTTATGAGTGAATATTGATATAGTAACCATCATATCGTCTCGTCCGTGTTTGGCCGGGGTAGGCCGTCATTGTAAATATTAATTTGTTTTTAACTGACTTGCCTAGTTAAATAAAAGTTTTAAAAAAATACATAATAATTGTCATTAATCTTAGTGCAGTATATTGACTCTGTGGTCATCATCACCATCATCATCAGCATCATCATCACTACCACCATCATATTATCTATAGATGGATAGATGTGAGTGAGGATGTTGCTACTGTAAGAGTATCAATGTCCACAATATATTAGCATTTTCCTTCCTCTCTACCCATTTGACATTTGAGTCATTTAGTAGACGCTGTTATCCAGAGCGACTTACAGGAGCAATAGGGTTAAGTGCCGTGCTCAAGGGCACATCGACAGATGGCTTGGGGAATCGAACCAGTGACCTCTCAAATCAAACTTTATTTGTCACATGCGCTGAATAAAAGTGTAGACCTAACCGCGAGATGCTTACTTACAAGCCCTTAATCAACAGTGCAGTTCAAGAAAGAGTTAAGAAAAATATATATATTAATCGAAGTAACTTGGAGTCACGCGATGACATGTGTGGTCCACCCACTATGATTCAGGAAAGCAAACAGTTTATTAGGCTACAGATTAAATCATTTGTGATGAACTTCACAGGGTGGTGAAAGTGCACAGTGATGAGCTTTATGTGCAGCATTGAAGGTCTTATTCTGGTGACATGATGATCGATGATTGGCTGCTCTCGTGCTTATCCATAATAATCTCATAATGCAGGTAGCCTACTTGCACTGTACCCACTGTATTCTAGTGTCATGACGTTGGCCTGGGGGGTAGGTTTATGACAGTCATAAATACCTCTTCCCCCCTTTTTTCTCTCTCTACCCTACTGTTGTTACATTTGCAAAAACCTTGGTTAACATAGAGATTCTGGGAACATCAGAAGGTGGGGGGAAATGAACTATGAACTACTTCAGGTAATCCGAACAATTGAACATATGCAATGGTACTTAATGAATATGATGTCAGTTCGGTTGTCATCTGAGACATTCTCATCAATGATAAGATGACATAAACTCTAGAGTGGAAAGTCTACACTTCAGAATTATCGGATTCCCATGGAATTGTTGTTCAATTTAAATGTTTGAATATGAAATTATTCGTGATGGGATGAAATGTGATTTTAGCTTCTAAAATGTGAGATTTGATCTTTCATAAGACAGGGCTCTGCACAATCAGTGGCCCGCTCCTGTGAAGGGACATGGGCTATAAAACTTTTCAAACACGCCCTCCTCTCTCTTCCTATATATGCCCTTGACGACAATATAACTTCCTGTTCCGAGGACTTGAGGACGACGGTCCTATGTCAGAATGGTTCAGATAATAACTACAAAACGAAGCCAACATCAACGTGAGCTTTGGTTGCGAATGGTATGAATTTTGAACTCTTATTCCCTACAGAAGTGATACCTCCTAGCCGTTGAGTTAGCAACAACAGCAGATGCAACGAGGGTTAGGAAGGAACAGACAGAGTATCCCGTCTATTACCCAACGACGTTACTACAACGTATACAATTGACAACCAGAGACATTCTTCAAAGGACTCGGTTTGGCAACACGGCCTTCCATCTGCCACCAACCTACTGAAGCGCAGCTCAGAGTAAAGTTTTATTGCATTTTCTTTTTCCAAATGGGCGGTAATTTAGAATGCATCAGATACTGTATTTACGATAGCACAGCTTCTCCCTGTGTCCCTCAGTCTTCCCGCTCTTTCACTCAAACCCAGCCCTTTTCCTTTGTGTAACAAGCTGTCATATCTGTTCCGCCCGCTAGGGACGTTTTCCTTTATGACGGAATTTGTAATCAAGTTATGATTTAATTATGTGTATGTGTAATTCTGTGTGATTAGTTAGGTATTTAGTTAATAAATAATTAAACCCAATTTTGTATTGCTGATTCAAATTGTTAGCCAGGGTTCGTGCAGATAACCAAGAATGTACAACTTTCAGATGAGACTGAATTAAGTCGACGATTGATATTGACTGCTATTAATGTAAAATATTACTAGGTCATTAAGAGTTTATTCGGAAGATAACAGCTCTATAAATATTATTTTCTGGTGCCCGACTCTCTAGTTAATTACATTTACATGATTAGCTCAATCAGGTGATATTAATTACGGAGAAATTATTTTATAGAATAGCATGTCATATCACTTAATCCGGCATAGCCAAAGACACGACACTAGTCAATTCCACTCCGACATTGCTCGTCCTAATATTGATATATTTCGTAATTCCATTCTTTTACTTTTAGATTTGTGTGTATTGTTGTAAATTGTTAGATACTACTGCACTGTTGGAGCTAGGAACACAAGCATTTCGCTACACCTGCAAAAACATCTACTAAATAAATATGTGTATTATGACCAATAACATTTGATTTGATTTGAGGTGTTGGCTTGAGTACACGTGGGCATATTTGGTAATATGCAACAGTTTTTGTGACAAAACCATCAGTTGAGTTTAACATTTTATGGAAACCCATTTAGATTGCATGTTTTATTCGGTACCTGGGAATTAATTAAGCTAGGGTCATTTTTTCTCAATTTCCCGCCTGACTGATGTACATAAAGTAAACTGCCTATTACTCAGGGTCAGAAGCCAGGATATACAAATAATTGGTACCATTGGATAGAAAACACTTTGAAGTTTGTGGAAATGTTAAAATAATGTATGGGACTAGAACACAATTTATATGGTAGGAGGAAATCCAAAGAAAAATCAACCATCATTTTTGTATTTTTGAGAGCCCATGCTCTGACAATGGAAAACATAGGGGCATATGCAATTCCAGCTCCCAGATTGTAATTCCTATGTCTTCCACTAGATGTCAACAGTCTTTGTTCAAGGCTTCAGGCTTGTAACTTGAATAATGAAGAAGAAATAGGAGTTTTAGTACCACGACACCAGTTTGGAAATCCGTGTTTGAGCGCGAGATGAAGAGGACGCACACCTGCTAATTTTGCTTTCCTATTGAACATACTTCTTTCCGTATGAAATATTATAGTTTAATTACATTTTGGGGAATGAATAGGAACATATTTTGACGTGTTCACTGCACGTTGAACGAGTGGATTACTCAAATCGATGGTGCCAACTAAATGGACTTTTTGGGATATAAAGAAGGTTTTTATCTAACAAAACAACATTACATGTTGTAACTGGGACCCTTTGGATTGGAAATCAGAGGAAAATGTTCAAACAGTAAGTGAATATTTAACCGCTATTTGTGAATTTATGAAACCTGTGCTGGTTGAAAAAATTTAATTTAATTTCAATTTATCCACAATAAATCAGTTTGATGGAAACACGTCTCTGGTGGGAAGATGAGCATCTTATTTCATGAAGATTTTGGAATATTCACATGAAAATCTGTCGCCTAATGTCTGATTTAAATGTAAACACCTCTATGTACAGTTGAAGTCGAAAGTTCGCATACGCCTTAGCAAAATACATTTAAACTCAGTTTTTCACAATTCCTGACATGTAATCCAAGTAGAAATTCCCTATTTTAGGTCAGTTAGGATCACCACTTTATTTTAAGAATGTCAAATGTCAGAATAATAGTAGAGAGAATGATTTCTTTCAGCTTTTATTTATTTCATCACATTCCCAGTGGGTCAGAAGGTTACATACATTCAATTAGTATTTGGTAGCATTGGCTTTACATTTTTTGACTTGAGTCAAATGTTTCGGATAGCCTTCCATAAGCTTCCCACAATAAGTTGGGTGAATTTTGGCCCATTCCTCCTGACAGAGCTGGTGTAACTGAGTCAGGTTTGTAGGTCTCCTTGCTTGCACACATTTTACAGTTCTGCCCACAAATTTTCTATAGGGTTGAGGTCAGGGCTTTGTGATGGCCACTCCAATAAATAGATTTTGTTGTCCTTAAGCCATTTTGCCACAACTTTGGAAGTATGCTTGGGGTCATTGTCCATTTGGAAGACCCATTTGCGACCAAGCTTTAACTTCCTGGCTGATGTCTTGAGATGTTGCTTCAATATATCCACATAATTTTCCTGCCACATGATGCCATCTATTTTGTTAAGTGCATCAGCCCCTCCTGCAGCAAAGCACCCCCACGATATGATGCTGCCACCCCCGTGCTTCACAGTTGGGATGGTGTTCTTCGGCTTGCAAGCCTCCCCTTTTTCCTCCAAACATAACTATGGTCATTATGGCCAAACATTTATATTTTTGTTTCATCAGACCAGAGGACATTTCTCCAAAAAGTGCGATCTTTGTCCCCATGTGCAGTTGCAAAACAGTTTTGGAGCAGTGGCTTCTTCCTTGCTGAGCGGCCTTTCATGTCCATATAGGACTTGTTTTACTGTGGATATAGATACTTTTGTACCCGTTTCCTCCGCATCTTCACAAGGTCCTTTGCTGTTGTTCTGGGATTGATTTGCATTCGTACGTCTCCTTCCTGAGCGGTATGACGACTGCGTGGTCCCATGGGGTTTATCCTTGCTGGGCCAATTGTGCGCCGCCCTATAGAACACTAACATCTTGACCAGACCGCTCTTGCACGTGCGTCCGTTTGCACCATCAGCATGTTGATTTTGTCCACCCACACCAGTCTTAATCAGGACATGCAGGTGGAATATACAAACAAACTCTGAACCAACTATATTAATTTTGGGACAGGTCGAAAAGCATTAAGCATTTTGGGCAATTTAGCTAGCTATCTGGCTGTTGCTAGCTAATTTGTCCTGGGATATAATCCTGAAATGCCCAAGGTCCTCTACTCCGACAATTAATCCACAGATAAAATATTAAACCGAGTTCATTTATAGTAATCTCTCCTCCTTCAGTCTTCTTCTTCTTTGGATTTTATTTGGCGGTTGGCAACCAACTTTAAGGTGCATTACCACTACCAACTGGACTGGAGTGTGGACATCTTTCAATCACCCACATGGGTATATGCTCCTAAAAACCAATGAGATGGGAGAGGTGGGACTTGCAGTGCGTTAAACATCACAAATAGAACCAAGTTCTGTTTTAGCGCCTGGTTACGCAGATGCGTCATTGATGTGCGTAAGCAGTATGGGTGCAATGATTGTATAAAATGTATGTGTACATTTATTTTGCAACGCTCGTGCATATTGTGACAAAAAAGCTTTGTAAATTGAAGAACAACGTGATAAAAACATTTAAAAAATCTATGTTACAGAATGAGACTAGTGATCTCAGCTGTCATCATATTTCGCCAGGCAATCGGGAAGATTCATGTTCTAGACATATCCAAAGACCTTGTCTGAAACAGGCACATATTATAGTTATTTTATATCAGTAAACAGCCCATGTAGGTCATCATGTTGCCTTGAAATGTCCCAAGGTAGCAGTAATAGGTTGTTTTCCCATCTCCCCTAAATCCATTCCGTTTTCAAAGGGATTGTTAAATAAATGTAAACTATTGGTTGTAATATCATCACCACTTGAAGAGCATAGTCAAACCTATAAATGTACTATTTTTCCACCCAAAACAAGTGCGCACATTGAGCTCTATCATCAGAGGTTATACAGCAAGTAACTGCACACTTTTCAGTAAACATCAACTGATCATGTCATTTCAGATTCGTAGGGTAGCCTCACGATATCTCTCAATATTGACCGCCATTAATTGGATATTTGAGTGATTATAAAATAAACGTGAACTATACCTGACAAGTATGAGTGGTTTATCTTTTGTTGGCTCTGCCTGTTTATCTGTCAAGCAGCAGAAGGGCACATTTGCCTATGTAATATTACTGTTAGCTTATAAGTTTACTTAGCAAGCTACCGGTAGTAACTTTGTACATTTGGATAAACATATAGAGGTAAGTAGACCTAATGTACTTTTTTTCTGCAAACAATGTAGGCCTACAGTACCTAGCGAAGTTAGCTAACATGATTTCCTTTTCAACATTGTTTTTAAGAGTGTTTAATTAGGATTGCTGCTGAAAGACATGATAAAGGCTACATTGATTGAAGGACTGCTTCAAATTGGCTAGCTGGGACATTCCTGAAGTCAGTTGTCCTTTACCATGAAAACACAAAGATATGAATCGCAAAGGTTGTTTTTTGCATTTTGACCATTTTTGTTTTGTGGATGTAGGTGTTTTTGTCATGTCCCAGCATGGTATTCATCAACATCTACATAAAATATTCAACATATTTACTAATTATTTTATAGTCCTACTTAAAATCTCTGTAAAAAAAAAATAATGTTCATTGATTTTAAGAATTTCTGTGTGTCCCTGATTTCCCTTTCCACCCTGTTAGTTTGTAGTAATACCCCTTTAAAGAGCAGCCCCTTCCCACAATGACATCACATTCAGGAAGTGTCACTCATTTTTGGGATGGGAAAACAACAGCGCTAAGTATCAACAGCCTGTTTTATCTATATTTTAGTGTTTCATGATGTTAGTCAGTTAGGCTCACCTTCCAACAGGACAATGAACCCAAGCTCACAGCCAAAACAACGCAGGAGTAGCTTTGGGACAAGTCTCTGAATGTCCTTGAGTGTCCCAGCCAGAGCCCGGACTTGAACCCGATCAAACTGCTCTGGAGAGACATGAAAATAGCTGTGCAGCAACGTTCCCCATCCAACCTGACAGAGCTTGAGAGGATCTGCAGAGAAACATGGGAAAAACTCCCTAAATACAGGTGTGCCAAGCTTGTAGCGTCATACCCAAGAAGACTCCATGCTGTAATCGCTGCCAAAGGTACTTCAACAAAGTACTGAATAAAAGGTCTGAATACTTATGTAAATGTGATATTTCTGTTTTGGATATGTCGTTATGGGGTATTGTGTGTAGATTGATAAGGGGGGTGGACTTTTTTATCAACTTTAGAATAAGGCTGTAACGTAACAAAATGTGGAAAAAGTAAAGTTGTCTGAATACTTTCTGAAGGCACTATGTGTGTGTCTGTATCACAGGCACCTAGTAACATTGGTTGAAAATGGTAAATATTAGGGGATATCTGACATTTAATTAGATATAAGGAGTAGACATGCTCCAGATACAGTTGTCCTTCATTTTGTAGGGAGCTAGGATATTCTCAGTAATGGGACAGTTTTCTACATGCATCCAATCAGGACCTCAGAAATCTCGCTACTACCGTATGAGTCCAGAGAGATATCTAGGGCTAACATATTTGTAGAATATTTTAACTCCGGAAAGGGTATGTGTCAACATGCTGACATATCTAAGGCTTTATACTTAGACATGAAGTAATCCACATACTTTCAGAAATGTATCATTTCCTGATAACTTATGGATCTGTATTTTTCCCAAAATACATCATTTCAGTAGATATCCTTACACGATATGAAATATTCATCCTCAAACACTACATGACCAAAAGTATGTGGACACCTGCTTGTCTCATTCCAAAATTGACCTGTTTAAAGGTCTTACATCGACTGCGGAGAGCCTGATCACACAGTCATCCGGAACAGCTGATGATCTCATTCATGTTTCAGTTTTACTTGCCTCAAAGCGAGCATATAAGTTATTTAGCTCATCTGGTAGGCTCGTGTCACTGGGCAGCTCTCGGCTGTGCTTTCCTTTGTAGTCTGTAATAGTTTGCAAGCTCTGCCACCTCCAACGAGCATCGGAGCCGGTGTAGTACGATTCGATCTTAGTCCTGTATTGACGCTTTGCCTGTTTGATGGTTCGTCGGAGGGCAGGATTTCTTATAACCTTCCAGGTTAAGAGCCTATAAGACGGCAGCCCTCCCCTCCGGTGCCATCTTGTTAATATCACTCCAGAGAACGTGTTTCCACTGCTTTACACCACACCAGCCGACACTTGGCATTGCACACAAGCCTGAGATTACCATGTGCGACTGCTCAGCCATGGAAACCCATTTCATGAAGCTCCCGACAAACAGCTTTTGTGCATTCGCTGCTTCTAGAGGCAGTTTGGAACTTGGTAGTAAGTGTTGCAACCAAGGACAATATTTTTACATGCTATGCGCTTCAGCACTCTGTAGTACCGTTCTGTGAGCTCCACTTATTTGAAGGGGTGTCCACATATATTTGTATATACAGTATATGTCTAACTGAAAATTGACTAAATCTGGCTCATGACCAGAACCCAAATTATTTTATCTGTTCAGGCGGCAAATATCATCTTTATTCGTCACGTGAATGTGACATACAGTGCTTTGCGAAAGTATTCGGCCCCCTTGAACTTTGCGACCTTTTGCCACATTTCAGGCTTCAAACATAAAGATATAAAACTGTATTTTTTTGTGAAGAATCAACAACAAGTGGGACACAATCATGAAGTGGAACGACATTTATTGGATATTTCAAACTTTTTTAACAAATCAAAAACTGAAAAATTGGGCGTGCAAAATTATTCAGCCCCCTTAAGTTAATACTTTGTAGCGACACCTTTTGCTGCGATATCAGCTGTAAGTCGCTTGGGGTATGTCTCTATCAGTTTTGCACATCGAGAGACTGAATTTTTTTCCCATTCCTCCTTGCAAAACAGCTCGAGCTCAGTGAGGTTGGATGGAGAGCATTTGTGAACAGCAGTTTTCAGTTCTTTCCACAGATTCTCGATTGGATTCAGGTCTGGACTTTGACTTGGCCATTCTAACACCTGGATATGTTTATTTTTGAACCATTCCATTGTAGATTTTGCTTTATGTTTTGGATCATTGTCTTGTTGGAAGACAAATCTCCGTCCCAGTCTCAGGTCTTTTGCAGACTCCATCAGGTTTTCTTCCAGAATGGTCCTGTATTTGGCTCCATCCATCTTCCCATCAATTTTAACCATCTTCCCTGTCCCTGCTGAAGAAAAGCAGGCCCAAACCATGATGCTGCCACCACCATGTTTGACAGTGGGGATGGTGTGTTCAGGGTGATGAGCTCTGTTGCTTTTACACCAAACATAACGTTTTGCATTGTTGCCAAAAAGTTCAATTTTGGTTTCATCTGACCAGAGCACCTTCTTCCACATGTTTGGTGTGTCTCCCAGGTGGCTTGTGGCAAACTTGTGGCAAACTTTAAACAACACTTTTTATGGATATCTTTAAGAAATGGCTTTCTTCTTGCCACTCTTCAATAAAGGCCAGATTTGTGCAATATACGACTGATTGTTGTCCTATGGACAGAGTCTCCCACCTCAGCTGTAGATCTCTGCAGTTCATCCAGAGTGATCATGGGCCTCTTGGCTGCATCTCTGATCAGTCTTCTCCTTGTATGAGCTGAAAGTTTAGAGGGGCGGCCAGGTCTTGGTAGATTTGCAGTGGTCTGATACTCCTTCCATTTCAATATTATCGCTTGCACAGTGCTCCTTGGGATGTTTAAAGCTTGGGAAATATTTTTGTATCCAAATCCGGCTTTAAACTTCTTCACAACAGTATCTCGGACCTGCCTGGTGTGTTCCTTGTTCTTCATGATGCTCTCTGCACTTTTAACGGACCTCTGAGACTATCACAGTGCAGGTGCATTTATACGGAGACTTGATTACACACAGGTGGATTGTATTTATCATCATTAGTCATTTAGGTCAACATTGGATCATTCAGAGATCCTCACTGAACTTCTGGAGAGAGTTTGCTGCACTGAAAGTAAAGGGGCTGAATAATTTTGCACGCCCAATTTTTCAGTTTTTGATTGTTAAAAAAGTTTGAAATATCGAATAAATGTTGTTCCACTTCATGATTGTGTCCCACTTGTTGTTGATTCTTCACAAAAAAATACAGTTTTATATCTTTATGTTTGAAGCCTGAAATGTGGCAAAAGGTCGCAAAGTTCAAGGGGGCCGAATACTTTCGCAAGGCACTGTATCTGAGCATACAGCAGCATATTCAGGCAACAAGGCAAACATTGTCATATTTAATCCAAAGCACATCTCTGCTGTATCTGTTTTAAAAATGCAGCATAGTAAATCCAGAGCTCTAATCACAACACCCGTTTTCTGTAAAGATGCAAACGTAGGCAAATCTTTGCTCAAAATGTATTTGATTTATTTAACAGAAAATTAAAGTGTTTATTGTGGACGATGGATGTGATGGGTACAGATTGGGTTGTCAGCGGAGGCGGTTCCTGAAGTCCAGACCCAACATGGTGGTAGTGTTGGTCTGTGATCCACTTCAAACTGTCAATGCAGAAATCATAAAAACATATTTTTTCAATATTGCAAGAAGATTGTCATTTTACATACCAATAGTCTTGGCCAATCACCAGTCAGCACCACATTCATGTTTTGTGTAATTGTCATTTTAGGGGAGTTGACTTTACGTATGACCCCGGCATAGATCCCAGATTGTTCGGTGCTGGAGCTAGTCAGTCCTTAAGTGTTTGTTGCTTGTGTACAATAAACATCACGGAAAGAAGGTTTGTTGTGGTCTTTCCACCCACGTCCTCCATATCTGCTGTACAGTGATTTATTAGTTAGCTAGATTCACAGTGCTAGCCAGGTTAGCTGCTGAGGTGATTGAGCATTAGCTAATGATAGCTCACACTCAATGAAGATCTTGAACCACAACACCAGTGAAAAAAAATGTGAGCCATCCAATCTTTTATGTGGACTTTCAGACGTTTGTGTGTGTTTTGGGGCATTCTCACTGATTGCGACATTGCCAGCTAGCTTGTTAGCTAGATTCAGTTGCTACAGTAGATAGCTATTTACAGGGTCTCCCCCCTCCCCTTGCACTGCACAATCCCTGAACTTGTTGCTATGGCAACCCAATGGCAGCTAGCACAGTGAGAACAAGACTGGCCTATTTTGCCTTTTTGTGAAGATTATTATAATTTTATAATATTCTGGATTTTTAGTTTACATTTTCTTCCCAAAGAAAGGGTATCTGAAGTTGAGCATGTCCCTGCTTGCCTTCCAGCATACCTGGAAGAGAAGATTGAGAGGATATGGGACCTAGTTGAGAGGAGTTTGGACCAGTTGGAGAGAACGGAGGTGCAGGACTGCTCTTCTAGCGGCTACCCAGTCCCAGCAGCAAAACCGGAGGAGAGGGGAAAAGTGTTGCCCCCGGCAACGGTGTCCCCAGCGACAGTGAGCCCTCAAGCGAAGGTGACCAGCCTATCGGCCGTGACCCCAGCGACGGTGACCAGAACAATGATGGTGACCCTCGGCGGCGACACCCGGCAGTGGTGACCCCAGCGATGGTGTCCCCGGTGATGGTGCCCCCGGCGATGGTGAGCCCCCCAGCAACAGAGACCCTGGCGACTGTGAACCCCCCAGCAAAGGTGACCGCAGCAACGGTGAGATCTCCTATGATGCACCCTGCTGCTCACACAGAGGTCACTGCCCTTGACACCGACAAGGTCCCCACCCTGTGGCCCGCTCTGAGGTCACTGCCCTCAACATCGGGCAAGGCCCTCACCCTGCGGCCCTCTCTGAGGTCACTGCCCTCGACTCCGGGCAAGGTCCACATCCTGCAGCCTGCTTCAAAGTCACTGCCCTCGACACTGGGCAAGACCCCTACCCCGCTGCTGGCACCAAGGTCTCCGCCGCGATGCCGGGCAGAGCCACCCCTCTGCATCTACCGATGTTGTTGATACAGGCCATGGAGTGACCCTTCAGCCAGGCCATGGAGTGACCCTGGGACCGCAGAGTGAATATCGCTGAGCCAACACTGAACATTCTTTGAGTCTGGATATTCCTCTCTGAACATCTCGGGCACTACAGTGGGTCTGCCCCAGTCCATTGTGGAAGAAAAACGCAGACCAACAGCTACACGCCACCTTCTAACAAAGACTTCTATTACACACCCCACCCACCAAGTTCATGTCAGAGTTCAAGTAACAGACACACCTCAACATCAACTATTCAGAGGAGAACGTGTGAATCAGGCCTTCATGGTCGAATTGCTGCAAAGAAACCACTACTTAAGGACACCAATAAGAAGAGACTTGCTTGGACCAAGAAACACGAACAATGGACATTAGACCGGTGGAAATCTGTCCTTTGGTCTGAGGAGTCCAAATTTTGGGATTTTCGGTTCTAACCGTCGTGTCTATGTGTGACACAGAGTGGATGAACGGATGATCTATGCATGTGTGGTTCCCACCGTGAAGCATGGAGGGGAGGTGTGATGGTGTGGGGGTGTTTTGCTGATGACACTGTCAGTGATTTATTTAGAATTCAAGGCACACTTAACCAGCATGGCTACCAAAGCATTCTGCACCGATACGCCATCCCATCTGGTTTGTGCTTAGTGGGACTATGAAGGAGAATGACCTCGCCTCCACAATCACACGACCTCAAACTAATTGAGATGGTTTGGGATGAGTTGGAAGCTGGTTGAAAGAATGAAGAGTACGCAAAGCTGTCAAGGCAAAGATTGGCTACTTTGAAGAATCTAAAATGTATGTTGAAATGTTTAACACTTTTTTGGTTACTGCAAAATTCCATATGTGTTGTTTTGTAATTTTTATGCCTTCTATTATGATGGTAGAAAATAGAACAATTTAAATATATATATTGTGTCCAAACTTTTGACTGGTACTGTGTGTATATATATACAGTGCCTTGCGAAAGTATTCGGCCCCCTTGAACTTTGCGACCTTTTGCCACATTTCACGCTTCAAACATAAAGATATAAAACTGTATTTTTTTGTGAAGAATCAACAACAAGTGGGACACAATCATGAAGTAGAACGACATTTATTGGATATTTCAAACTTTTTTAACAAATCAAAGACTGAAAAATTGGGCGTGCAAAATTATTCAGCCCCCTTAAGTTAATACTTTGTAGCGCCACCTTTTGCTGCGATTACAGCTGTAAGTAGCTTGGGGTATGTCTCTATCAGTTTTGCACATCGAGAGACTGAATTTTTTTCCCATTCCTCCTTGCAAAACAGCTCGAGCTCAGTGAGGTTGGATGGAGAGCATTTGTGAACAGCAATTTTCAGTTCTTTCCACAGATTCTCGATTGGATTCAGGTCTGGACTTTGACTTGGCCATTCTAACACCTGGATATGTTTATTTTTGAACCATTCCATTGTAGATTTTGCTTTATGTTTTGGATCATTGTCTTGTTGGAAGACAAATCTCTGTCCCAGTCTCAGGTCTTTTGCAGACTCCATCAGGTTTTCTTCCAGAATGGTCCTGTATTTGGCTCCATCCATCTTCCCATCAATTTTAACCATCTTCCCTGTCCCTGCTGAAGAAAAGCAGGCCCAAACCATGATGCTGCCACCACCATGTTTGACAGTGGGGGTGGTGTGTTCAGCTGTGTTGCTTTTACGCCAAACATAACGTTTTGCATTGTTGCCAGAAAGTTCAATTTTGGTTTCATCTGACCAGAGCACCTTCTTCCACATGTTTGGTGTGTCTCCCAGGTGGCTTGTGGCAAACTTCAAACGACACTTTTTATGGATATCTTTAAGAAATGGCTTTCTTTTTGCCACTCTTCCATAAAGGCCAGATTTGTGCAATAGACGACTGATTGTTGTCCTATGGACAGAGTCTCCTACCTCAGCTGTAGATCTCTGCAGTTCATCCAGAGTGATCATGGGCCTCTTGGCTGCATCTCTGATCAGTCTTCTCCTTGTATGAGCTGAAAGTTTAGAGGGACGGCCAGGTCTTGGTAGATTTGCAGTGGTCTGATACTCCTTCCATTTCAATATTATTGCTTGCACAGTGCTCCTTGGGATGTTTAAAGCTTGGGAAATCTTTTTGTATCCAAATCCGGCTTTAAACTTCTTCACAACAGTATCTCGGACCTGCCTGGTGTGTTCCTTGTTCTTCATGATGCTCTTTGCGCTTTTGACGGACCTCTGAGACTATCACAGTGCAGGTGCATTTATACGGAGACTTGATTACACACAGGTGGATTGTATTTATCATCATTAGTCATTTAGGTCAACATTGGATCATTCAGAGATCCTCACTGAACTTCTGGAGAGAGTTTGCTGCACTGAAAGTAAAGGGGCTGAATAATTTTGTACGCCCAATTTTTCAGTTTTTGATTTGTTAAAAAAGTTTGAAATATCCAATAAATGTCGTTCCACTTCATGATTGTGTCCCACTTGTTGTTGATTCTTCACAAAAAAATACAGTTTTATATCTTTATGTTTGAAGCCTGAAATGTGGCAAAAGGTCGCAAAGTTCAAGTGGGCCGAATACTTTCGCAAGGCACTGTACATACATACATACATACATACACGCACGCACGCAAACACACACACACACACACACACACACACACACACACACAGTTGAAGTCGGAAGTTTCCTCACTTAGGTTGGAGTCATTAACTCATTTTTCAAAAACTCCACAAATGTCTTGTTATTAGCAAACTATAGTTTTGGCAAGTCGGTTAGGACATCTACTTTGTGCATGACACAAGTAATTTTTCCAACAATTGTTTACAGACAAATTATTTCACTTCTAATTCACTGTATCACAATTCCATTTGGTCAGAGGTTTCATGCACTAAGTTGACTGTGCAATTAAACAGCTTGGAAAATTCCAGAAAATGATGTCATGGCTTTAGAAGCTTCTGATAGGCTAATTTACATAATTTGAGTCAATTGTAGGTGTACCTGTGGATGTATTTCAAGGCCTACCTTCAAACTCAGTGCCTCTTTGCTTGACATCATGGGAAAGTCAAAAGAAATCAGCCAAGACTTTAAAAAAAATTGTAGAACCTCCGCAAGTATGGTTCATCCTTGTGAGCAATTTCCAAACACCTGAAGGTACCACGTTCATCTGTACAAACGATAGTATGCAAGTATAAACACCATGGGACCATGCAGCCGTCATACCACTCAGGAAGGAGACACGTTCTGTCTCCTAGAGATGAACGTACTTTGGTGCGAAAAGTGCAAATCAATCCAGAACATCAGCAAAGGACCTTGTGAAGATGCTGGAGGAAACAGGTACAAAAGTATCTACATCCACAGTAAAACGAGTCCCATATCGACATAACCGGATAGGCCGCTCAGCAAGGAAGAAGCCACTGCTCCAAAAGAGCCATAAAAATCCCGACTACTGTCTGCAACTGCACATGGGGACAAAGATTTTACTTTTTGGAGAAATGTCCTCTGGTCTGATGAAACAAAAATAGAACTGTTTAGCCATAATGACCATTGTTATGTTTGGAGGAGAAAGGGGAGGCTTGCAAGCCGAAGAACACCATCCCAACCGTGAAGCACGGGGGTGGCAGCTTCATGATGTAGGGGTGCTTTGCCGCAGGAGGGACTGGTGCACTTCACAAAATCGACAACATCATGAGGCAGGAAAATTATGTGGATATATTGAAGCAACATCATTACTAGTTAAAGTTTGGTCACAAATGGGTCTTCGAAATGAACAACGACCCCAAGCATACTTCCAAAGTTGTGGCAAAATGGCTTAAGGACAACAAATTCAAGGTATTGGAGTGGCCTTCACAAAGCCCTTACCTCAATCCTATAGAAAATGTGTGGGCAGAACTGAAAAAGTGTGTGCGAGCAAGGATCCCTACGAACCTGACTCAGGTACACCAGCTCTGTCAGGAGAATTGGGATAAAATTCACCCAATTTATTGTGGGAAGCTTGTGGAAGGCTACCCAAAATGTTTGACCCAAATTAAGCAATTTAAAGGCAATGCTACCAAATAATAATTGGGTTTATGTAAAATTCTGACCCACTGGGAATGTGATGAAAGAAATCAAATCTGAAAGAAATCATTCTCTCTACTATTATTCTGACATTTCACATTCTTAAAATAAAGTGGTGATCCTAACTGACGAAAGACAGGTAATTTTACATGTCATTACATGTCAGGAATTGTGAAAAACTGAGATTAAAAGTATTTGGCTAAGGTGTATGTTAACTTCCGACTTCAACTGTATATATATATATATATCAAATATATTATAATGGTTACATGCATTTGTTAGGAAATGGCACCATCACTCAGAGCTTCCTTCAATGCAGCAGCGTTACAGAGCACACCTTAAAGCAGAGTCAGAGAGAAAACAAAATGACCTTGAGAAAGAGAATGTCAGAGAGACATGGAAAAAGAAGATAATTGCAGATGTCAGTGAGAGAGAGAAGCGTGTTCTAAGGGAAAAATTGAGAAAGATGAAGAGAGAAGAAAAAGCCAGAGCAACAACCGGGGAATATTTTACCCCAACCCCCACTTCCTGAACATGACCCAATACCAGGGCCCTCAAGGTTAGATCAAGCTTGAAGCTGGGTACTTTGATGCTTTATTAGTCAGGATCTATTTGAGTTGTGTTCACAACAGTTCACAATATGTGTGCATTATTCTATATTACTAAACATATCCATGTTATTACTATGCTTGTTTGTTGATTCATTCATTCATTGATTAACTGATTTGTTGATTGATTCATTGATTAGTTTACTGATTGCAATATTAATAGTGCTGATTGTGTTTTCGACAAAGACGTCACGGTCAAATAAAGACCAATGATGAAAAGAAAAGGATCACGAAAGAGATCAAGAAACTTCAAGCCACCTTGGAAAAAGAGAAAAATACAAGACATTTCAAACGCACTAAGGGGAACTCCAAATCTCCTCTGATTGCTGTGCTGAGGCATCATCCTGTCCATCCAACCATTAGAAAAACTCTTCTGTTGCACTCCTCATTGGTCGAAGGCATTAGAACTAAATATCACAACACCAGAAAAGTGAAGGAGAGGCAGATGATTGCAAGAGTAACTGCTGAGAAAATAGTGAAGAAGTGCTGACTGCAAAGGCTCGCCCAGAATATTTTAGTTTTTTCAAAGAAGAGGGCTGGATCAGATGGAGATCTTTGTACCTTTTGTGTGGACGAAGAGAAACCGGGCAACTGCTGAGTCGCATGACTGTAGGATGAAACAAATTGTCACACGAAACAATAAGAAGATGCAAAGGGAGCTGACTGACACAATGAAGAATTTACACAGGAAGTTCCTGTCAGAAAGTCAAGACTCGATCTGGTACTCTTTCTTCTGCACCTTTAGGCCATTTTGGGTTGTGACACCCATGGAATCTGACCGTGAGATGTGCCAGTATAAAACCCATGAGAATCTCCAATTCATGGCTAACAGCCTGTACAGCTGTGGGCTTATCGCCCAAAAATATCTTAGCAGATGCCACTGTGTGCAACACCAAGTCTAAAACCCCTGCATATGATGAGTACGATGAGTGTAAGGAATTCCACATTAACACTCACATCTAAAACCCCATCAAACAAAGAAATTACCCTGACCCAATGTTCAGTTGAGAACTCCAAAGATGAAAAACAGAGGGCCAACATTATAGTGAAGAAGGAGGTGACGACAACTAAGGACACACTTTTCAGTCAGTTCCAGGACCTTCGGGTTCAGGTACCACCTTTTCAACATCAGATGGAAATATGCAGCATACAGAGAGCTGAGGGAGAATCTCAAGCACAACCCGTGTTTGATTCATGTGGACTTCAGTGAGAATTACTTCTGCAAACACTCCATAGAAGTCCAGTCGGTTCATTTCAGCAGGTGACCCTCCACACTGGAGTATTATATGCAGGAGCACAGCCTTCAGCCGCTGTCTTCTGCGCCATCTCCCCAAAAAGAAGGCAAGACCCGCCAGCAAGCTGGGCACACCTTGAACAAGTTCGGGAGATGGTGAAGGAAAGGTACCCATAAGTTAACCGGCTGCACATCCTCAGCGACGGGCCAGCAAACCAGTGAAAACAGAAGAAGAAATTTCTTGTTTCAACTGAATCATTCAACAAAGGCACACACGACTGAGGCTCCAAGATCAACTCTAGAAGTTGATGAGGCTCCAATACCAACTCTAGAAGCTATAGAGGCTACAACATCCAACTCTTGAAGCTGCAGAGAATCCAATATCATCTATAGAAGATTATGAGGCTCCAAAATCAACACTAGATGCAGCCGAGGCTCCAAAATCAACACTAGATGCCGCCGATGCTCCAATATCAAGACTAGATGCCGCCGACGCTCCGAGATCAACTCTTAAAGCCGCTGCTGATCCGAAATCAATTATTGAATCCCCCGACACTCTGAGGTCATCTATAGAAGCCTCCGAGGCAACAAGGTCATCTATAGAAGCCTCCAAGGCCCTGAGGTCATCTATAGGGGTCATCCGAGGTCATCCCAACACCGGACGATGCCTAGGCGCAGAGCTCAACCCCGGAATGCGCCGAGGCGCTGAGCTCAACCCCGGAAGGCGCCGAGGCGCCGAGCTCAACCCCGAAAGGCACCGAGGCACCAAGCTCAACTCCGGAAGGCGCCGAGGTGCTGAGCTCAACCCCGGAAGGCGTCGAGGTGCCGAGCTCAACTCCGGAAGGCGCCGAGCTCAACCCCGGAAGGCGCCGGGGCGCCGGGCTCAACGCTGGAAACGCCGAGGCGCCGGGCTCAACTCCGGAAGGCGCCGAGCTCAACCCCGGAAGGCGCCGAGCTCAACCCCGGAAGGCGCCGAGCTCAACCCCGGAAGGCGCCGAGCTCAGCCCCGGAAGGTGCCGAGCTGAATTGCCAATATCAACTCTAAAAGCTGCTACAATATCAACTATAGAAGCAGCAGAGGCTCCAAAATAAACTCAAGATGCTGCAGAGGCTACAATATTAACTGTCTAGAAGCTGCTGAGAATCAAACATCAACTCTAGAAGCTGCTGAGGCTCCAACATCAACTCTAGAATCTGCTGAGGCTCCAAAATTAGCTCTATAAGCTTTTTAGGTTCCAACATCAACTCTAGAAGCTGCAGAGGCTCCAATGTCAACTCTGAAAGCAGCTGTGGCTCCAATATCAACTCTAGAAGCTGCTGGGGCTCCAAGATTCTCAAGAGCTGATAATTCTCCAAGATCAAATCTTGAAGCTGTTGAGGCTCCAAGATTATCTCTATAAGCTTTTTAGGCTCCAAGATCAGCTCGAGAAGCTTTTGAGGTTCCATAAACAATTCTAGAAGCTGCTGAGGCTCCAAAATCCTAAAGAGCTGATCATTCTCCAAGATCAACTCTTGATGCTGCTTAGGCTCCAATATCTACTCTAGATGCTTGATGCTACAAGATCAACTATATAAGCTGCTGAGTGTCCAAGATCAACTCTAGATGCTGCTGTGGCTCCAAGGTCAACTCTAGAAGCTGCTGACATGCCAAGATCAACTCTAGAAGCTGCTGAGAGGCCAAGATCAACTCTAGATGCTGCAGAGGTTCCAATGTCAACTAGAGAAACTGCTGAGGCTCCAAGATCAACCCTAGAAACTGCTGAGGCTCCAAGATCAACTCAAGAAGCTGCTTACGCTCGAAGATCAACTATAGAAGCTGCTGAGGCTCCAAGATCAACTCAAGAAGCTGCTTACGCTCAAAGATCAACTATAGATGCTGTTGAGACTCCAAAATCCTGATGAGCTGATCAGACTCCTACATCAACTCTAGAATCTGCTGAGGCTCCAATATCAACTCTAGAAGCTGCTGAGGCTCTAACATCAACTCAAGAAGCTGCTGAGGCGCCACAATCAACTCTAGTAGCTTTTGAGGCTCCAACATCAACTCTAGAAGCTTTCGAGGCTCCAAGATCAACACTAGATGCTGCTGTGGCTCCAACATCACCTTTAGATGCTTCTGAGATTCCAAAATCAACTCCGGAAGGTCTGGTTCTCCAAGATCAACTCTAGAAGCTGCTTATGCTTTAATATCAACTCTAGAAGCAGCAGAGTCTCCAGAATAAACTCTGGAAGCTCTGGTCTCCAAGATCAACTCTAGAAGCTGCTGAGAATTCAAATATACTCTAGAAGCTGTAGATGCGTCAAGATCAACTGTCTAGAAGCTGCTGAGGCTACAATATCAACTCTAGAAGCTTTTGAGGCCCCAACAACGATTCTAGAAGCTTTCAAGGCTCCAAGATCAACTCTAGAAACTGCTGAGATTCCGAAATCAACTCTGGAAGCTCTGGTGCACCAAGATCAACTGTCTAGAAGCTAAAGAGAATCCAACATCAACTCTAGATGCTGCAGAGGCTCCAATGTCAACTACAGAAGCTGCTGAGGCTCATAGATAAACTCTAGAAGCTGCTGAAGCTCCAATATGTACTGAGGAAACTTTTGAGGCTCTAAAATCAACTCTAGAATCTGCTGAGAATCCAATATCAAATATTGAAGCTGCAGAGGCTCCAATGTAAACTCTCGATGCTGCAGAGGCTCCAATTTCAACTCTAGATGCTGCTGAGTTTCCAATATAAACTCTGGAAGCTTCTGAGGTGCCAAGATAAACTATATAAGCTGCTGAGTGTCCAGGATACACTCTAGAAGCTATTGAGGCTTCAACATCAACTCTAGAAGCAATTGAGGCTTCAACATCAACTATAGAAGCTGCTGAGGCTCCAAGGTCAACTCTAGATCCTGCAGAAGCTCCAAGGTCAACTCTAGATCCTGCAGAGGCTCCAACATCCACTCTAGAATCTGCTGAGGCTCCAATATCAACTATATAAGCTGCTTCCAAGACAGTTTCCAAGACAAACTCTAGATTCTGCTTTGGCTCCAATGTCAAATATAGATGGTTCTGTAGCTCCAAGATCAACTCTAGAAGCTGCAGAGGCTCCAAGATCAACTCTAGAATCTGCAGAGGCTCCAAGATCAACTCTAGAATCTGATGAGAATACAATATCAACTATAGTAGCTGCTTAGACTTTAATTTCAACTCTAAAAGTTTCTGAGGCTCCAATATCAACTCTAGTTGCTGCTGAGGCTACAAGATCAACTATATAAGCTGCTGAGTTTCCAAGACAAACTCTAGATTCTGCTTTGGCTCCAATGTCAAATATAGATGGTTCTGTAGCTCCAAGATCAACTCTAGAAGCTGCAGAGGCTCCAAGATCAACTCTAGAATATGCAGAGGCTCCAAGATCAACTCTAGAATCTGATGAGAATACAATATCAACTCTAGAAGCTGCAGAGACTCCAACACCAACTCTATATGCTGGTGAGATTCCAAGATCAACTCTAGATGCTGCAGCGGATCCAATGTCAACTAGAGAACATTTTGACGCTCCAAGGTCAACCCTAGAAACTGCTGAGACTCCAAGATCAACTCAAGAAGCTGCTTACGCTCAAAGATCAACTGTAGAAGCTGCAGGGGATCCACTGTCAACTGGAGAAGCTTCTGAGGCTCCAAGATCAACTCTAGATGCTGCTGAGGCTCCAAGCTCCTGATGAGCTGATCAGGCTCCAACATCAACTCTAGAATCTGCTGAGGCTCTAACATCAACTCAAGAAGCTGCCGAGGCTCCAAGATCAAGATCTGTCTAGAAGCTGCTGAGTCAAATAAAGTTCATTCAGGGCCATCGATGTGTCTGCTTGGGGGGGAATATATACGGCTGTGATTATAATCGAAGAGAATTCCCTTGGTAGATAATGCGGTCGACATTTGATTGTGAGGAATTCTAAGTCAGGTGAACAGAAGGACTTGAGTTCCTGTATGTTGTTGTGATCACACTACGTCTCATTAATCATAAGGCATACACCCCCGCCCCTCTTCTTACCAGAAAGATGTTTGTTTCTGTCGGCGAGATGAGTGAAGAAACCAGCTGGCTGGCTGCACTGATTCCATTAGCGTCTCTCGAGTGAGCCATGTTTCCGTGAAGCAAAGAACGTTACAGTCTCTGATGTCCATCTGAAATGCTACCCTTGCTCGGATTTCATCAACCTTGTTGTCAAGAGACTGGACATTGGCTAGTGGTATGCTAGGGAGTGGTGCGCGATGTGCTCGTCTCCGGAGCCTGACCAGAAGACCGCTTCATTTCCCTCTTTTACGACGTCGTTGTTTTGGGTCGCAGGCTGGGATCCATTCCATTGTCCTGGGTGGAAGGCAGAACACAGGATCCGCTTCGGGAAAGTCATATTCCTGGTCGTACTGATGGTGAGTTGACGTTGCTCTTATATTCAGTAGTTCTTCCCGACTGTATTTAATGAAACCTAAGATTACCTGGGGTACCAATATAAGAAATAACACGTAAAAAAACAAAATACTGCATAGTTTCCTAGGAACGCGAAGCGAGGCGGCCATCTATGTCGGCGCTGGAATTGGCCAAACTAGAAACCGTGGCTTGATGGCAGCATTCACGTGAAACTGAAAGCGCGAACCACTGCTTTTAACGAGGGAAAGGTGACCGGAAACATGACCGAATACAAACAGTGTAGCTATTCCCTCCGCAAGGCAATCAAACAAGCTAAGCGTCAGTATAGAGACAAAGTAGAGTCAGAATTCAACGGCTCAGACACAAGAGGTATGTGGCAGGGTCTACAGTCAATCACGGATTACAAAAAGAAAACCAGTCCTGTCTCGGACCAGGATGTCTTGCTCCCAGGCAGACTAAATAACTTTTTTGCCCGCTTTGAGGACAATACATTGCCACTGACACGGCCCGCAACCAAAACCTGCGGACTCTCTCCCAGCTGAAGTGAGGAAAACATTTAAACGTGTTAACCCTCGCAAGGCTGCAGGCCCAGACGGTATCCCCAGCCGCGCCCTCAGAGCATACGCAGACCAGCTGGCTGGTGTGTTTACGGACATATTCAATCAATCCTTATCCCAGTCTGCTGTTCCCACATGCTTCAAGAGGGCCACCATTGTCCCTGTTCCCAAGAAAGCTAAGGTAACTGAGCTAAATGACTACCGCCCCATAGCACTCACTTCCGTCATCATGAAGTGCTTTGAGAGACTAGTCAAGGACTATATCACCTCCACCCTACCTGACACACTAGACCCACCAACCACACTGCACTATACCACAATACCTATGTGAGAATGCTGTTCATCGACTACAGCTCAGCATTTAACACCATAGTACCCTCCAAACTCGTCATCAAGCTCGAGACCCTGGGTCTCGACCCCGCCCTGTGCAGCTGGGTACTGGACTTCCTGACGGGCCGCCCCCAGGTGGTGAGTGTAGGTAACAACATCTCCACGCCGCTGATCCTCAACACTTGGGCCCCACAAGGGTGCGTTCTGAGCCCTCTCCTGTACTCCCTGTTCACCCATGACTGCGTGGCCATGCACGCCTCCAACTCAATCATCAAGTTTGCAGACGACACTACAGTGGTAGGCTTGATTACCAACAACGACGAGACGGCCTACAGGGAGAAGGTGAGGGCCCTGAGAGTGTGGTGTCAGGAAAATAACCTCACACTCAACGTCAACAAAACAAAGGAGATGATTGTGGACTTCAGGAAACAGCAGAGGGAGCACCCCCCTATCCACATCGATGGGACAGTAGTGGAGAGGGTAGTAAGTTTTAAGTTCCTCGGCGTACACATCACGGACAAACTGAATTGGTCCACCCACACAGACAGCGTTGTGAAGAAGGCGCAGCAGCATCTCTTCAACCTCAGGAGGCGGAAGAAATTTGGCTTGTCACCAAAAGCACTCACAAACTTCTACAGATGCACAACCGAGAGCATCCTGTCGGGCTGTATCACCGCCTGGTACGGCAACTGCTCCGCCCACAACCGTAAGGCTCTCCAGAGGGTAGTGAGATCTGCACAACGCATCACCGGGGGCAAACTACCTGCCCTCCAGGACACCTACACCACCCGATGTCACAGGAAGGCCATAAAGATCATCAAGGACAACAACCACACGAGCCACTGCCTGTTCACCCTGCTATCATCCAGAAGGCGAGGTCAGTACAGGTGCATTAAAGCAGGGACCGAGAGACTGAAAAACAGCTTCTATCTTAAGGCCATCAGACTGTTAAACAGCCACCACTAACATTGAGTGGCTGCTGCCAACACACTGACTCAACTCCAACCACTTTAATAATGGGAATTGATGGAAATTTATGTCAAATATATCACTAGTCACTTTAAACAATGCTACTTAATATAATGTTTACATACCCTACATTACTCATCTCATATGTATATGTATATACTGTACTCTATATCATCTACTGCATCTTTATGTAATACATGTATCACTAGCCACTTTAAACTATGCCACTTTGTTTACATACCCTACAATACTCATCTCATATGTATATACTGTACTCGATACCATCTACTGCATCTTGCCTATGCCGTTCTGTACCATCACTCATTCATATATCTTTATGTACATATTCTTTATCCCTTTACACTTGTGTGTGTAAGGTAGTAGTTTTGGAATTGTTAGGTTGGATTACTCGTTGGTTATTACTGCATTGTCGGAACTAGAAGCACAAGCATTTCGCTACACTCACATTAACATCTGCTAGCCGTGTGGATGTGACAAATAAATCGTATTTTATTTGCTGAGAATCCAACATAAACTCTAGAAGCTGCAGAATGCTCCAATTGCAACTCGAGAAGCTGCTGAGGATCCAAGATCAACTCTAGAAGCTGCTGAGATGCCGAAATCAACTCTGGGAGCTGATGAGAATCCAATATCAACTCTAGAAGCTTTTGAGGCTCCAATATCACCTCTAGAAGCTGAGAATCCAATATCAAATCTTGAAGCTGCAAAGGCTCCAATGTCAACTCTAGATGCAGTTGAGTTTCCAATATCAACTCTGGAAGCTTCTGAGGCGCCAAGATAAATTGTATAAGCTGCTGACTGTCCAGAATACACTAGAAGCTATTGAGGCTCCAACATCAACTCTAGAAGCGGCTTAGGCTTTAATATCAACTCTAGATGCTGCTGAGTGTCCAAGATCAACTCTAGATGCTGCTGCGGCTCCAAGGTCAACTCTAGATGCTTCTGTAGCGCCAAGATCAACTCTAGAAGCTGCTAACATGACAATATCATCTCTGGAAGCTGCTGAGGCTACAAAATCAACTCTAGAATCTGATGAGAATACAAGATCAACTCTAGAAGCTGCTGAGACGCCAAGATCAAATCTAGATGCTGCAGAGGATCCAATGTCAACTAGAGAAGCTTCTGAGGCTCCAAGATCAACCCTAGAAACTGCTGAGTCTCCAATATCAACTCAAGAAGCTGCTTAGGCTCAAGGATCAACTGTAGAAGCTGCTGAGGTTCCAAGATCAACTCTAGATGCTGCTGATGCTCCAGGATCCTGTTCAGCTGATCAGGCTCCAACATCAACTCTAGAATCTGCTGAGGCTCCTATATCAATTAGAGAAGCTGCTGAGATGCCAAGATCAACTCTAGAAGCTATTGAGGCTCCAATGTAAACTCTATAAGCTTTTGAGACTCCAACATCACCTCTAGAACATTTTGAGGCTCCATCATCAACTCTAGAAGCTTTCGAGGCTCCAAGATTAACTCTAGATGCTGCTGTGGCTCCTACATCAACTCTATATGCTAGTAACGCTCGTCTGAAGAAGAGGACCAAAGCGCAGCGTGGTACGTGTTCATGATTATTTATTCAAACTGAACACTGAAACAAAATAACAAAGTGGAACAAAATAAAACAGTTCTGTCTGGTGCAGACACAAAACAGAAAACAACTACCCACAAACCCAGGTGGGTTTCTAGATGCTGCTGTGGCACCAACATCAACTCTGGAAGCTCTGGTGCACCAAGATCAACTCTAGAAGCTTCTTAGGCTTTAATATCAACTCTAGATGCTGCAGAGGTTCCAAAATATACACCCGAAGCTGCTGAGGCTCCAATATCAAGTCTAGAAACTGCTGAAGCTCCAAGATCAACTGAAGAAGCCTTTGAGGCTCCAAGATCAACTCTATAAGCTGGTGATATTCCAATATCATCTACAGAATCTGCTGATGCTCCAAGATACACTCTATAAGTTGTATGAGATGCCATGATCAACTCTAGAAGCTGCTGAGGCTCCAAGATCAACTGAAGAAGCCTTTGAGGCTTCAAGATCAACTCTGGAAGTTGCTGAGGCTCCAAAATCAACCCAAGAAGCTGCTAAGGCTACAGGGAGACAGGACGGCAGCGGAGTGTCCTTGCAGTGGCAGACAACAACACCTGCACAGGATCGGTACATCCGAACATCACACCTGCGTGACAGGTACAGGATGGCAACAACAACTGCCCGAGTTACACCAGGAACGCACAATCCCTCCATCAGTGCTCAGACTGTCCACAATAGGCTAAGAGAGGCTAGACTGTGGGCTTGTAGGCCTGTTGTAAGGCAGGCCATCACCAGACATCACCGGCAAAACGTCTTCACTGACGAGTCACAGTTTTGTCTTACCAGGGGTGATGGTCGGATTTGCTTTGTCGTCGAAGGAATGAGCATTACACAGAGGCCTGTACTCTGGAGCGGGATTGATTTGGAGGTGGAGGGTACTTCATGGTCTGGGGCGGTTTGTCACAGCATCATCGGACTGAGCTTGTTGTCATTGCAGGCAATCTCAATACTGTGCGTTACAGGGAAGACATCCTCCTCCCTCATGTGGTACCCTTCCTGCAGGCTCATCCTGACATGACCCTCCAGCATGACAATGCCACCAGCCACACTGCTCGTTCTGTGCGTGATTTTCTGCAAGACAGGAATGTCTTGTGTTCTGCCATGGCCAGCGAAGAGCCTGGATCTCAATCTCATTGAGCACGCTGGGACCTGTTGGATCGGAGGGTGAGGGTGGCCACACCAGATACTGACTGTTACTTTTGATTTTGACCCCCTCTTTGTTCAGGCACACATTTTCCCCCCAGAAATGTCCAGGATCTTGCAGGTGCCTTGGTGGAAGAGTGGGGTAACATCTCTCAGCAAGAACTGGCAAATCTGGTTCAGTCCATGAGGAGGAGATGCACTGCAGTACTTAATTCAGCTGGTGGCCACACCAGATACTGACTGTTACTTTTGATTTTGACCCCCCCATTTGTTCAGGCACACATTATTCAATTTCTGTTAGTCACATGTCTGTGGAACTTGTTCAGTTTATGTCTCAGTTGTTGAATCTTCTTATGTTCATACAAATATTTACACATGTTAAGTTTGCTGAAAATAAATTCAGTTGACAGTGAGAGGACGTTTCTTTTTTTGCTGAGTTTAGTTGTCAATGGTTTTATCGGTACTGGGGCTCGGTCTCCTTGCCACTTCCATCAGCCAAATTGAAGGTATAGTGACGTTTTAATGAAAACAACCTACATATACATATAATGAATGGAACGGGCTTGGAAGCTCTAAACTTGGCAATTTGACTGGTAAACTCATTATACAATCGAGATTTGGCTGCCTGGTATTGTGATGCAATCATCTTCATGTTATTTTGGAATGTTCTATCAACTGATGCTGGATTGCCATGGTAATGTTAAATGTGGGTCATGATAACTGATGTGGGTCATGCAATGCAATGCATTGTTTTGTAATTTACTCAACAAATCACAGCACAGATGTAAGGGTACACTTCCTGCTTTTTCTTCCTGACTTACTTCTCATTATACCGTCATCGACTTAAATGGAGACGCGATTTTTATAAATTATATTTATATTGTAATAGATCCTCCCCTAGTCTACTGCAGCTCCAATAAAGTCTGGGAACACGAAGAACCCGTAAATTAGAGCTTTGAGTTTAAGCCCTTCTATTTGTGGCACAAGAAAATTACACCTTTTGCCTGAGGAAAGAATTGGAAATAGTGCGGGTAGAATATAATTCAGTTGGCATTTTTGTAGAATTGACCAGACAATTGTTATTGACAATAAGTGTTTAAATGGTTACTGTATCATAAACAATGAGGTCTTACAAAACAAATTAGAATTAATGAGTATGGCAACGAACCCTGCCGATACTTTTGAGAAGTTTGTATAGATTGCGCTGCAAGTTATTGAACAGATAACGTTAGGCTACGTGTGCCTTTCCCCTCATGTGTTCAGTAGGTCAGAGGACTGGACAGCTCCTTTCCTAAATCAGACGGGAGGAGCCAAGCGTGGACCACAATGCTGTCTGTCTACTCTATCACACAAAAACCTCACGTCTGAATAGCTACACGGCCGTCTTTATTCCAGTAAATATAGTGCCATGCTTGGACGCATCCAATATGACTGACTAGCTAGCTGAACAACTAAGCGATATAGGTAAAATGTATAATTTTAAGCAAAGTTTTTGATTTATCAGTGAAGATTTAGGTTAATATCGTAACGTTTTATGGTATAGTTCTTCTTGTCGCATTTTCGTTTGTGCTCGTGCGTAATTGGGTATCCTATGCTATTTAGTGCGTGGTGTGTAGGCTGTTCTTTCAGAACAAGGGCTTGACCAATTTTAATTCAGGTCCGATGCTGCATGCACGTATAATCAACTTTTCAACAATGTCAACCGGTTCTTTGGAGGCGAGGGACTGGTCGTGCTGAGCGCATTGGGTTATCCTACGAAACCCTGTAGTTATTTTTGACAGAGAAATTAGAAACTGAGCTGCGATTTGACAAATGCTTATTTTACAGGAGAAGAAGCATGCTGAAAATCAGGATGTGCCTGACAACATTTGGGTTATTTCTGGTCTTGAGTGTTGCCATCACTAAAGGTAATTTACCACATAATCCATTATAGTTTCCATTATAGCAATAGTACCCTCATTACATAACGGCTGTCATTGAGATGTAATAACTTAATAATAAATCACTTACTAGCTGCGAATATTTTCCTTTTAAATGAATGTTCTGTTTTATCTTTGAGGTCTTTGAAAAGGCAATTCATAGCTAATCTCGTGTTTTCTCTTTCACATATCCAAGCTATTGAATGCAGCGCAGGGTGCAATCCTGAAAACGGCTACTGTGAAAAGCCTGAGGAATGCAGGTAATTCAATTATATAGTAGATCATCGGAAGTATGTTAAATATTTGTAGAAACCATGTTTCATCAACATAAGCAGTCCATTTTCATCTTATTTCACCCCATTTCCACATGGCCAAGTCGTCACAGACTAAACAATAAATGATGTTTTTCATCCTGCTAATTCCAAGTTTAGATGTATTGTTTACAAATATATTTTAAAAAATCTACTTTTTCCCAATCAATTATACAATAATACACCCTGTGGAAACATCCAATAATCGTTCATCTGGGCGAGTAAAAACATATGTGAAGCATAACAATGGTCCCCTTCATCTGAATCATGTTTTCAGATGCAAACCAGGCTGGCAGGGTGTAACATGCAAGCAGTGCATGCCCTTCCCTGGCTGTCTTCATGGCAGCTGTGAGAAAGCATGGCAGTGCATCTGTGAAGAGGGCTGGATGGGGAGCCAGTGTGACCAAGGTGGGTATCTGTGAAGGTGGGTATCATATCTGTGAAGAGGGCTGGATGGGGAGCCAGTGTGACCAAGGTGGGTATCTGTGAAGGTGGGTATCATATCTGTGAAGAGGGCTGGATGGGGAGCCAGTGTGACCAAGGTGAGTCCAATCCACCTTTCTCTCACATGTCAGGCCTGACCATGTGAATAAGGTAGGATCCCATAAGATACAGCTGAATGATTCACAGATAGCACATACTTTGTTTAATCTTCAAAATACTGTATATTTATGTAAATTTTTATGACTTTACCTCGAGCTGAAAGAGAAAGCATATGTTTGAGGGTTGAAAGAAAATAGTGTTTCCTGTCTATGATGGCTCTATGTGCTCCACTGTCTTAAAGACACCATGGGTGGGGAGGTGTCAAATATAGTCTACTTGTCACTGGTTTGTTTGTTTTCAATTTACTATGTGGCAATAAAATCATAACAAACTCTGTGTGTGTGTGTGTGTGTGTGTCTGTGTGTGTGTGTGTGTGTGTGTGTGTGTGTGTGTGTGTGTGTGTGTGTGTGTGATGACCTCTCCCAACAACATTCTATCAACTTTTTCCAGACACCAACCAGTGCTCATCTAAACCATGCACTGATAACTCCACATGCATCCAGACTGGCCAGGGAGGATACCTCTGCATTTGTCTGCCTGGTTACACAGGAGAGAGCTGCCACCTGAAAAAGGGATCATGTCTAACAAACGGGTATGAAATTTTGACATGGTTTGCATTATCTTAATTAAAACCTTAGTCTCTAAAGCTTTTTCAATACCAGATTAGGTGCCATTGAATCCATTGGGGGATCAACCCTTCTGCCTTTCAAATGGACACAGGCTTGTCTGTGGAGACTGATAGGTATACAGCCTTCCTTGACCGCCATAGTCTCACTGAATCTCATTATGATTGCTCTTTGTTACACTGGCCTGTTATTGACTGAGAGGACCCCGACACAAAATTCAATACAGCTCTGTCTGTGTGTCCTTTCTCTTTAGTTGACAAGCAATCATTTCAGTTCTATTTAAATCCTCTAACTGAAATTACTTTTGCATGGAGATGTATATTACCTTTCTTTTTGTGGGACTCTGAGAATGATTCCTAAACACTGAGCCCACATTGGAGCTCAGTAATCATGGACCTTCATTAAGCTCTGCAAGAAAGGCCCATAACTGTCTAGTGGATGTCTAGAGTGGATGTCTAGAGTGAATGTCTAGAGTGAATGTCTAGAGTGAATGTCTAGAGTGAATGTCTAGAGTGAAGGTCGAGAGTGAAGGTCGAGAGTGAATGTCTAGAGTGAATGTCTAGAGTGAATGTCTAGAGTGAATGTCTAGAGTGAATGTCTAGAGTGAATGTCGAGAGTGAATGTCGAGAGTGAATGTCGAGAGTGGATGTCTAGAGTGGATGTCTAGAGTGAATGTCTAGAGTGAATGTCTAGAGTGAATGTCTAGAGTGAATGTCTAGTGCAGCATAAGGATTAAAAAGGCATCCTGTTTGAACGGCTGTGAGCATGTGGCTGTGAACACAGTACTGGCTAACAACAAAACATATAATTTGAATGGTCTTACACAACCTCTGAGATGTGACCGATAAAAAAAATAAAAAAATGTAAACCCTCTTGAGCTCTTGTATGTTGCCATAATCTCTGGTACAGTTTTATACTGTGGACTTTAGAGAGAAATCAAAGTGAACTGGTTTGCCCTTCAGCTCTCCCTGCCAAAATGGTGGCACCTGCTCCGATGCCGGTGGCTTGGCAGCCTACCCTTCCTGCGCTTGTCCCCTTGGATTCGCTGGAGACTTCTGTGAGATTGACACGGACAGCTGTGATCCCAACCCCTGCCTCAACGGGGGCAACTGCACCGACTACGGTCCTGCGTTCACCTGCGCCTGCCCCGCGGGCTTCAACGGCCCCACCTGTAACAACACCCATGTGGACCCCCTCTCCCCCTGTGCTAGTTCCCCCTGTGGGAACGGGGGCACCTGCGTGGTGGGGAGCCAAAAGAACAGGGCTGGGATGTACCATTGTCTGTGCCTCCCAGGGTGCACTTTCACTGGGCATGAATGTACACCGACCCAGCAGCCACACAGGCCCAAAGCCAAACTCAGGCTGGCCAAACTCTCCCCATCACACTACAGCCTACCTGCCCACGCCTTCCATAAACTACTAAGGCCCCCCGAGAGGGACCTTCTCAAGATCAGCCTGAAGGAGACGGTTCACTCGGCCTCTGCCGCCAGCCTGGTCACCCGCAGTCAGCTCATCTGTTTCGGGATGCTGGGCCTGCTCACCTGCCTGGTGATCCTGGGAACCACAGGTATTATCTTCTTCAACCGCTGCGAGACGTGGATGGCCAACGCCAAGTACAGCCATCTGGTGCGCCAGCAGAGAGAGCATCTGTTGAGAGCCAATAACAGCGAGGATGAGGGGGACCGCTCTGTCAACATCATCCTCCCTGAGAAGATCAAGCTCACCAGCTTTGGCAAACATTACACGTCAATCTGACATGTGGGTATTTTGACTGACCGTCTGCATAAGGAGTGTGTTTGAGTGTGCAAGGACACCTACAAAACAAATGGAGAAGGTCATGGATTGAAAATAGATGTTAAAGAGAAACATGAGGCTCCCTCTCTGAAAAATGCAGTTATTCTGTTCTAATGTGATCCACTGTATGTGGAACTTTCCTCAAGTAAGAGTATTGATGCTAAGATGTACAGGCACTATGCTTGGAGAAGAAGGACAATAATGTATGCCTGTCTAATTTTCAGGACATCCACAAGCTGTCGTTTTATCTCTTTCAGATGTTAACTTATAACATAAAAGTGCTTATAAAGCAAAATAATATGTTTTAAAGCAAAATAACCAAAACAGCTGATTTTGATTCTTCGAAGCTTTTGATCTGAACTAATTCAATGTTTTACTTTCCACTGTTATACTGTAGTTAATTATGCATCAAATCGTGTACAAATGTCAGACTTTAAGTCAATTACAGTGATTATCATAAAGCCCCAAGTTTATCATGTTATTACAAATCCTATTGTATTTATGCTGATATTTTGAACTAGAACCAGTCAGTGCTTTTGATGGTTAGATTCTATTAGTATTCAGATTGCTGTTTCGTATTTGTCTTCTACATATTGTTGTTAGTGGATAGGATACATCTGCTTTAACAGTATTCAAGTGAACCACATCTGCATTTATACTGCTTTTTAGTTTTTCATTGAGTCTATCTATATATTATTAAAAAAATCTGTCTGGAAATATCAGCACGTATTGTCAATCTGTAATGAGCATAATACAATTGTTACGAATCACCAGTAGTGGATGTTATAGTACTTTAGATATTCATCCCATTTTATGTCTAATTAGTATTATTTTAAAGCACCAATTAATTAAACTCTATAATTCAGCAAGTGTATTTACAAATATTAATGTGACTGCAAGCTCCTGCTTTGAACAAAAGTCCATCCAATTTCTGGTAAGATTTCATACCACAACACAATCATCGACCCCTGCAGTTTGTTTGAGGGCAAAATAGGATTAAAATGTGGGTGGCTTTAATTTACTTTTCCAGGCCAAGAAAATGTGGGTTGGAGCCATTAATCACTGGATATGTCAACAACAAAAATAGGATGTTGTGTTTGTGTGGTTGGGGCACCGGCAGGAAGTTGGGTACCCAATTTTCACTCTCTAAAGTATTCTACCACATGTCATTTCAAATCATAAACATTGTATAAAACAACAGCAGTTTGGATTTCGTACTCTTATTGGTAACGTTCGGTTAGTTTTAACCCACCGGGCAAAGACCTGACTTCAACATTAAATCAACATCCGTATTTAGTTTTAACTATGTTTAATTAAACTTGATTTCACCTTGAAATGCTGTCATTGATTTGTGTTTGAAAAATAGGTAAAAATGTTTGTAACAAAACATTTGTAAAAACATTGATATTCGTTGTCAGGAATGTTAAAATAAGGTCTTTCATAGAATGTTAAAATAGGTATTTCATAGAAGGGCCCCTTATCCATCCTCAGTACATGTTACATTGCTATGTGCAATGGGAAAGGGCCCCTTATCCATCCTCAGTACATGTTACAGTGCTATGTGCTATGGGAAAGGGCCCCTTATCCAACCTCAGTACATGTTACAGTGCTATAGGAAATGGCCTCTTATCCATCCTCAGTACATGTTACAGTGCTATGTGCAATGGGAAAGGGCCCCTTATCCATCCTCAGTACATGTTACAGTGCTATGGGAAAGGGCCCCTTATCCATCCTCAGTACATGTTACATTGCTATGTGCTATGGGAAGGGGCCTCTTATCCATCCTCAGTACATGTTACAGTGCTATGTGCTATGGGAAAGGGCCCCTTATCCATCCTCAGTACATGTTACATTGCTATGGGAAAGGGCCCCTTATCCATCCTCAGTACATGCTACATTGCTATGGGAAAGGGCCCCTTGTCCATCCTCAGTACATGTTACAGTGCTATGGGAAAGGGCCCCTTATCCATCCTCAGTACATGTTACATTGCTATGGGAAAGGGCCCCTTATCCATCCTCAGTACATGTTACATTGCTATGGGAAAGGGCCCCTTATCCATCCTCAGTACATATTACAGTGCTATAGGAAATGGCCCCTTATCCATCCTCAGTACATGTTACATTGCTATGGGAAAATGCCTCTTATCCATCCTCAGTACATGTTACATTGCTATGGGAAAGGGCCCCTTATCCATCCTCAGTACATGTTACATTGCTATGGGAAAGGGCCCCTTATCCATCCTCAGTACATGTTACATTGCTATGGGAAAGGGCCCCTTATCCATCCTCAGTACATGTTACAGTGCTATGGGAAAGGGCCCCTTATCCATCCTCAGTACATGTTACATTGCTATGGGAAAGGGCCCCTTATCCATCCTCAGTACATGTTACAGTGCTATGGGAAAGGGCCCCTTATCCATCCTCAGTACATGTTACAGTGCTATGGGAAAGGGCCCCTTATCCATCCTCAGTACATGTTACAGTGCTATGGGAAAGGGCCCCTTATCCATCCTCAGTACATGTTACAGTGCTATGGGAAAGGGCCCCTTATCCATCCTCAGTACATGTTACAGTGCTATGGGAAATGGCCCCTTATCCATCCTCAGTACATGTTACAGTGCTATGGGAAAGGGCCCCTTATCCATCCTCAGTACATGTTACAGTGCTATGGGAAATGGCCCCTTATCCATCCTCAGTACATGTTACAGTGCTATGGGAAAGGGCCCCTTATCCATCCTCAGTACATGTTACATTGCTATGGGAAAGGGCCCCTTATCCATCCTCAGTACATGTTACAGTGCTATGGGAAAGGGCCCCTTATCCATCCTCAGTACATGTTACAGTGCTATGGGAAATGGCCCCTTATCCATCCTCAGTACATGTTACAGTGCTATGGGAAAGGGCCCCTTATCCATCCTCAGTACATGTTACAGTGCTATGGGAAATGGCCCCTTATCCATCCTCAGTACATGTTACAGTGCTATGGGAAAGGGCCCCTTATCCATCCTCAGTACATGTTACAGTGCTATGTGCTTTTACTGTGATTTGGTAGAATATTGCTTTTTGTGTTTTTCTTGATCTTTGCTAATAAAAATATAAACCAGTCTTCCTTTTTCAAATAAGATACATTTATCAAATACTGTATCTACAGCCTGACAGCCATCCCAAATGTATATTTCAACTTACAGGTCTAAATATATGTTTTTTTTTCTCAAGAAGACAAACCTGTATTTAAAAAATCAAGTTAAATAAACTTCCTATCCTGGTCAGTTCGTATGTATTCTGGGCCTGTATCCACAAAAGCCTCTCAGAGAAGAAGTGTTGAACTAGGATCCGTCCATATAATATTATTCATTATGATATAAAAGGCTAAACTGATTCTAGATCAACACTCCAACTCTGAGACGCGTTGTGAATACAGGCCCAGATCATTGTGTGGGTTCCTAGTAGACGTATCCCGGAGAAGATTTTACAGAATGGTGTTTGCCACCACCTTGTGGAGAATAAATCACCCTGTATCAACCAATGAAATAAACACTACGGGACTTTTATACATTAGTCTACAAAACCTGTAAAGTTATTTACAAACTTAACTATTGACATATTCATGTATACCTTACAAATGAATACCTTACCTTATTATATATTTTTCAGCCATATCTAACATACAGTATTATCTATATAATAGAATACATTTAAGAAGCATCTGACTAATCCGTTATTTGGATATTTGCAGTGGTGTAAAGTACTTAAGTAAAAACACTTTAAAATACTACTTAAGTTTTTTTTTTTTGGGGGGGGGGGGGGGTATCTGTGCTTTACTTTACTATTTATATTTTTGACAACTTTTACTTTTACTTCACTACATTCCCTAAAGAAAATAATGTAATATAATAATAATAATGTATGTTTTACTCCACACATTTTCCCTGACTCCCAAAAGTACTTGTTACATTTTGAATGCTCAGCAAGACAGGAAAATGGTGCAATTCAGGACCGTACATGCAGCCTCCGTTTAAACCAGGGCACTCCAACCTTGTTCCTGGAGAGAGACCCTTCTGTAGGTGTTCACGCCAACCCTGTTCCTGGAGAGATACCCTTTTGCAGGTTTACACTCCAGTGAACACCTACTGGAGGGTCTCTCTCTAGGAACAGGGTTGGAGTGAACACCTACAGGAGGGTCTCTCTCCAAGAACAGGGTTGGAGTGAACACCTACTGGAGGGTCTCTCTCTAGGAACAGGGTTGGAGTGAACACCTACAGGAGGTTAGTTCTCCAGGAACAGGGTTGGAGTAAACACCTACAGGAGGTTAGTTCTCCAGGAACAGGGTTGGAGTAAACACCTACAGGAGGTTAGTTCTCCAGGAACAGGGTTGGAGTAAACACCTACAGGAGGGTTTCTCTCCAGGAACAGGGTTGGAGTAAACACCTACAGGAGGTTAGTTCTCCAGGAACAGGGTTGGAGTGAACACCTACAGGAGGTTAGTTCTCCAGGTACAGGGTTGGAGTAAACACCTACAGGAGGGTTTCTCTCCAGGAACAGGGTTGGAGTAAACACCTACAGGAGGATTTCTCTCCAGGTACAGGGTTGGAGTGAACACCTACAGGAGGATTTCTCTCCAGGTACAGGGTTGGAGTGAACACCTACAGGAGGATTTCTCTCCAGGTACAGGGTTGGAGTGAACACCTACAGGAGGATTTCTCTCCAGGTACAGGGTTGGAGTGAACACCTACAGGAGGATTTCTCTCCAGGTACAGGGTTGGAGTGAACACCTACAGGAGGATTTCTCTCCAGGTACAGGGTTGGAGTGAACACCTACAGGAGGATTTCTCTCCAGGTACAGGGTTGGAGTGAACACCTACAGGAGGATTTCTCTCCAGGTACAGGGTTGGAGTGAACACCTACAGGAGGATTTCTCTCCAGGTACAGGGTTGGAGTGAACACCTACAGGAGGATTTCTCTCCAGGTACAGGGTTGGAGTGAACACCTACAGGAGGATTTCTCTCCAGGTACAGGGTTGGAGTGAACACCTACAGGAGGATTTCTCTCCAGGTACAGGGTTGGAGTGAACACCTACAGGAGGATTTCTCTCCAGGTACAGGGTTGGAGTGAACACCTACAGGAGGATTTCTCTCCAGGAACAGGGTTGGAGTGAACACCTACACTTACATTTTAAAAACATGTAAATGGTGCCTTCTGGTTTGCCCTAATATAAGGACATTTAAATGATTTATACTTTTACTTTTGATACTTACATATATTTTAGCAATTATATTTAAAATCAAATACGTTTTTACTTTTACTCAAGTAGTATTTTACTGGGGGGGACTTTCACTTGTTTCTATTAAGGTATCTTTACTTTTACTCATGTATGACCATTGGGGAACAGGGCTGGAGAGGCCAGCTACAGGAGGGTGTCTCTCCAGGAACAGGGCTGGAGAGGCCAGCTACAGGAGGGTGTCTCTCCAGGAACAGGGCTGGAGAGGCCAGCTACAGGAGGGTGTCTCTCCAGGAACAGGGCTGGAGAGGCCAGGTACTACATGAGGGTGTCTCTCCAGGAACAGGGCTGGAGAGGCCAGCTACTACATGAGGGTGTCTCTCCAGGAACAGGGCTGGAGAGGCCAGCTACAGGAACAGGGCTGGAGAGGCCAGCTACTGTACAGGAGGGTATCTTTTTTATTTTATACATTTTTATTATAATCTTTAATTATGTAGGCAGGTCAGTTAAGAACAAATTCTTATTTACAATGACGGCCTACCAAAAGGCAAAAGACAACCTGCAGGGACGGGGGCTGGGAAAAATAAACAAATAATAATATCTAACATATAGGACAAAACACACATCACGACAAGAGAGACAACACTACATAAAGAGGTACCTAAGACAACAAGGAACAGGGCTGGAGATGCCCAGTTTAAACTGTGGTGTGGAGTATGTCCAGTAGGTGTCATCAGCAGTCCAAAAGATCACAGCAAGGCTACAGGTTTTATAGGACTATGGGGATGGATAAGAGATATACAGCCAGCCTTGAGAGACAAGCCAAGTTGGGCAGGTAGCTTAGCGGTTAAGAGATTTGGGCCAGTAACTGAGTCAGAGAATGTTTTCTCTGCTACTGCATGGCAAGCGGTACCGGAGTGCCAAGGCTAGGACCAAAAGGCTCCTTCACAGCTTCTACCTCCAAGCCATAAGACTGCTGAACAATTAATCACATGGCCACCAAACTATTTACATTGACCCCCCCTCCCCCTCCCCCCTCCATTTGTTTTGTACACTGCTGCTACTCACTGTTTATTATCTATGCATAGCCACTTCACCCCTACCTACATGTACAAATTACCTCGCCTAACCTGTACCCCCGCACATTGACTCAGTACCGGTACCCCCTGTATATAGCCTCCACATTGCCTCAGTACTGGTACCACCTGTATATAGCCTCCACATTGCCTCAGTACCGGTACCCCCTGTATATAGCCTCCACATTGCCTCAGTACTGGTACCACCTGTATATAGCCTCCACATTGCCTCAGTATCGGTACCCCCTGTATGCCTCCACATTGCCTCAGTACTGGTACCACCTGTATATAGCCTCCACATTGCCTCAGTATCGGTACCCCCTGTATATAGCCTCCACATTGCCTCAGTACCGGTACCACCTGTATATAGTCTCCACATTGCCTCAGCACCGGTACCACCTGTATATAGTCTCCACATTGCCTCAGTACCGGTACCACCTGTATATAGCCTCCACATTGCCTCAGTACCGGTACCACCTGTATATAGTCTCCACATTGCCTCAGCACCGGTACCACCTGTATATAGCCTCCACATTGCCTCAGTACCGGTACCACCTGTATATAGCCTCCACATTGCCTCAGTACCGGTACCACCTGTATATAGTCTCCACATTGCCTCAGTACCGGTACCACCTGTATATAGCCTAGTTATTGTTATTTTATTGTTACTTTTTATAATTTTTACTTTAGTTTATTTGGTAAATACTCTTTCGTGAGCTGCACTGTTGGTTAAGGGCTTGTAAGCGTTTCACTGTAAGGCCTACAGTTGTTGTATTCGGCGCATGTGACAAATAAAGTTTGATTTGAGAGGTCACTGGTTCGAGTCCCCAAGCCGTCTGTCGATGTGCCCTTGAGCACGGCACTTAACCCTATTGCTCCTGTAAGTCGCTCTGGATAACAGCGTCTACTAAATGACTCAAATGTCAAATGGGTAGAGAGGAAGGAAAATGCTAATATATTGTGGACATTGATACTCTCACAGTAGCAACATCCTCACTCACATCTATCCATCTATAGATAATATGATGGTGATGACCACAGATGACCAATATGCTGCACTGAGATTCATGACAATTATACATATATTTTTTTACTTTTATTTAACTACAAATTCGTATTTACAATGACGGGAGCCCACACCATATGTGTGAAGAAAATTTTTAAAAAAAGGATGACTATATCATTAAAAAAATCCACAACAGTAACGATTCCTCTACACAGTGCACACATTGCTGTGTGGTAGGATTTCTGATGTAATATTGACAGACTTGATGAAACATTTTAAGGCCTGCCATAAAGTTACTGTATAGAATGAAGCTACTGTAGCTGGTTTGTGTGAGAATGCATACCCTCACAGTCAGTGCCGCGCCGGTACACTGCTACACTTCCATACACATCAAGTAGTAGGCCTAGTCGTACAAAGTAGTGTAAATGTCTGAGGGATGTCCTGTACTGAACTCCATAGCCAACGGTGTTATTCAACAACAATATCGGAGGAATGAAAGAAGCCAATGTGACCGTGGCCGTTCTGTGCTCTCCTGTCCTTTAACTTAGCCAGAGGCCCCCCATCCCACCAGAGGGTCCTTCATTTTGGAATTATGGCCGTGGAGAGAGGGGCCTTGTTACCTTCAAAGGGCCTCGGGAAAAGCCAAGTGACGTCTCAGCACATCTATCATGGAGCTGTGTTCCCGTACAGTCATAAAACAGGCCCAGAACCACCCCGTGACTTCTGACCCAGGCTATTCCCCCAGCCCGACGTTACAGGAAGCCATAGCCCGTGGGCAACATGCACGACTCAAAGCATTCCCCTCATGTTTTCCTTTTCAGGGGTATATAGGGGTAGCTAAATTCTATACATCATTTTAACAGGTACCCCTTGTCCACAGTGCACATAAATAGTGATGTGTTCCAGATGATGGCTGAGGGGAAAAAGGCCCTCAGCCATCAGCTATCAATATGTCAGTGAGCTCGAAAAGGACCTGACACTTCACCTCTCCGTCTCGGGAGAGAACAACAGCCAGGCCTTTTTAGTACCTCTGGGTACAGATATTGCGAACAGTTATATTTTACACTGAGAACAATTTGTGCATTATACCAGATACAGGGCCATACAAAAGTATTCAGACACCTTGGTTTTCTTCACATTTTATTGTGTTACAAAGTGAGATTCAAATTGATTTAATCTGGGGGGTTTTGTCAACAATCTACACAAAATACTCTCTAATGTCAAAGTGGAAGTTTTTTTGTATTTTTTTTTAGATAAATAAAACATGTATAACTAAAGTATATGTTTTGCATAAGTATTCAGCCCCTTTGTTTAGCAAAGCCTAAATCAGTTCAAATGTGGCTTAACAAATCACATAAGTTATATGGACTCATTCTGTGTGAAATAATGGAGTTTGACATGATTTTTTATTGACTAACCCTTCCTCTGTCCCCCATACATACAACATCTATAAGGTCCTCCCTCAGGCAAGTATTGAATTTTAAGCACTGATTCAACTACTAAGACCAGGAAGCTGTTTGAAAATAAAGGCAGTGATTGGTAGATGGGTAACAATAACAAATCAGACATTGAATATATCTTTAAGCATGGTCAAGTTAATAACTATTTAGTGGATGATGTATTAAACCACCCAGACACAACAAAGATGCAGTCGTCCTTTTGAACTGAGCTGCAGGACAAGAATTAATCTGCTCAGGGACGTTACCATGAGGCCATTAGTGATTGCAAAGCAGATACAGAGTTTAATGACTGTGATGGGAGAAAACTGAGGATGGATCAACAACATTGTAGTAAGTCCACAATAATGAATAGTGAAAAGAAGAGTACAAATATACAGAATAAGTAATACTGCAAAAAAAAAAAAGCACAGCAAAGGAATACACTTTTTAGCCTAAGTACAAAGCTTTATGTTTGGGGCAAATCCAACACGACACATCACTGAGTAACTGCCTCCTTACTTTCAAGCATGGTGCTGGCTGCATCATGGTATGGGTATGCTTGACATCTGAACATTTTTCAGGATAAAAAGAAACAGGATGGAGCTAAGCACAGGAAAAATACCTATGCAACAACTATATAATAGTTATTACATTTTTATTCATCTTAAAATAATATATATAATTGATCTTACATTTTGACATTAAATAGTATTTTGCATAGATTGTTGACAAACTGTTAATGAAATAAATAAATAAAATAAATAAATAAAATAAACTTTGTAACAAAATAAAACGTGAAGAAATCCCAAGGGTCTGAGTATTTTAGCAAGGCACTGTATTGCTTAGGAATCTGTACAGGTGGGTAGGGGAGTTGCTTTAAAAAGAGAACGATAGCTGTACATTATAGATGCAGCTTCCAACTTCAGTAATTATTGTTTTTGGCACATCCAACTTGTTTCTAACCAACTAATAATTACTGTTAAATCAGCTTACTCTAAACTGCAGACTCACATGAAATGGGATATCATTTTGAAACGTACTTACTTAATCCTCAACGTGCCTTTAGGCACACAAGTATGCCACTGAAAATACCTGAAATGCCCTACTGTATGGAAGGTGTGTTATAAAGACAACGTAACTCAATGCATTAGAGCTGCAGCTTCAAGCTTCAGTATATAAAATGTTTTTGACAGATTCAGGGCACTCTATACCGCAGGCTTAAACAAAATGAGTTAATAATCTTGGGTACTTCTAGAGACTGTACAGTAACAACTAAAACAAGCTGTAACTATGTTATAATAAGTGTTTAACTTATATTTACAGTTAAACAACTATACAGTGATGATAGAAAGTACACATGACCTTGAAAATTCTTCACAAGTTGATTTATTTCTATTAGAGCAAGTTGTGTGGCTCAGTGAGAAAATATAACAAATGAAATCAACTTTATTTGACACGTGTGCCGAATACAACACGTGTTGTACAGTGAAATGCTTTCTAACAAGCCCTTAACCAACAGTGCAGTTCAAGAAAGAGTTAAGAAAATATTTACTACTAAACTAAAGTAAAAAATAATGTAAAAAGTAACACAATAAGATAACAATAACAAGACTATATACAGGGGGTACTGTGTACATGTAGGTTGGGGTAAAGTGACTATGCATAGATAATAAACAGCGAGTAGCAGCAGTGTAAAAACAAATGGGGGGGGGGGGGGATCAATGTAAATAGTCCGGTGGTCATTTGATTAATTGTTCAGCAGTCTGATGGCTTTGAGGGTAGAAGCTGTTAAGGAGTCTTTTGGACCTAGACTTGGCACTCCGGTACATCTTGCCGTGCGGTAGCAGAGAGAAAAGTCTATGACTTGGGTAACTGGAGTCATTGACAATTTTGGGGGATTTCCTCTGACACCACCACTCAGCAAAAAAAGTAACTTCCTCTCACTGTCAACTGCGTTTATTTTCAGCAAACTTAACACGGGCAAATATTTGTATGAACATAACAAGATTCAACAACTGAGACATAAACTGAACAAGTTCCACAGACATGTGATTAACATAAATAGAATAATGTGTCCCTGAACAAATCTGAGGGGTCAAAATCAAAAGTAACAGTCAGTATCTGGTGTGGCCACCAGCTGAATTAAGTACTGCAGTGCATCTCCTCCTCATGGAGATGAGATTTGCAGATTTGCCAGTTCTTGCTGAGAGATGTTACCCCACTCTTCCACCAAGGCACCTGCAAGTTCCCGGACATTTCTGGGGGGGAATGGCCCTAGCCCTCACCCTCCGATCCAACAGTCCCAGACGTGCTCAATGGGATTGTCAATGGGACAGTCCAGGTCCATTGTGCGTTCCAGGTGTAACTCGGGCAGTTGTTGTTGCCATCCTGTACCTGTCCCGCAGGTGTGATGTTCGGATATACCGATCCTGTGCAGGTTTTGTTACACGTGGTCTGCCACTGCGAGGATGATCAGCTGTCCAGCTGTCTCCCAATAGCGCTGTCTTAGGCATCTTACAGTACGGAGATTGCAATTTATTGCCCTGGCCACATCTGCAGTCCTCATGGCTCCTTGCAGCATGCCTAAGGCACGTTCACACAGATGAGCAAGGACCCTGGGCATCTTTCTTTTGGTGTTTTTCAGAGTCAGTAGAAAGGCCTCTTTAGTGTCCTAAGTTTTCATAACTGTGACCTTAATTGCCTACCGTCTGTAAGCTGTTAGTGTCTTAAGGGCAGTGTGGAGTGTAATTGAGATTGCGTCATCTGTGGAGCTGTTGGGGTGGTATGCGAATTAGAGTGGGTCTAGGGTATTCGGGATGATGCTGTTGATGTGAGCCATGACCAGCCTTTCAAAGCACTTAATGGCTACAGACGTGAGTGGTTATCATTTAGGCAGGTTACCTTCGCTTCCTTGAGCACAGGGACTATGGTGGTCAGCCTGAAACATGTAGGTATTACAGACTCGGTCAAGGAGAGGTTGAAAATGTCAGTGAAGACTCTTGCAAGTGGGTCCACGCATGCTTTGAGTACACGTCCTGGTAATCCGTCTGAGGGTTTCCCCACAAAAGGGCTTTATTATAGACAGAAACACGGGTGGCAGGATAGTCTAGTAGTTAGAGCGTTGGACTAGTAACCGGAAGGTTGCAAGTTCAAACCCCTGAGCTGACAAGGTACAAATCTGTCGTTCTGCCCCCACTGTTCATAGGCCGTCATTGAAAATAAGAATTTGTTCTTAACTGACTTGCCTAGTGAAATAAAGGTAAATAAATTTTAATTTCATCAGCTGTCCGGGTGGCTGGTCTCAGACAATCCCACAGGGATGAAGAAGCCGGATGTGGAGGTCCTGGGCTGGCATGGTTATCCAGGGTCTGCAGTTGTGAGGCCGGTTGGACGTACTGCTAAATTCTCTAAAATGATGTTGGTATAGAAATTAACATTAATTTCTCTGGCAACAGCTCTGGTGGCCATTCCTGCAGTCAAAACTTGAGACATCTGTGGTATTGTGTTGCGTGACAAAACTGCAAATTTGGTATTTTATTGTCCCCAGCACAAGGTGTGGGGACAATTATGCAGTTTAATCAGCTTCTTGATATTCCACACCTGTCAGGTGAATTAATTATCTAGGCAAAGGAGAAATGCTCACAAATGCTCACATTTTTTTCATGGTTTTGATGTCTTCACTATTATTCTACAATGTAGAAAATAGTACAAATAAAGAAAAACCCTTGAATGAGTCGGTGTGCCCAAACTTTTGACTGGTACTGTATATCATATCACATCATATCATATCATATAGTATGTTATTATTTAAAAGTTTTAAAAATGGACGTTGCAACTGCATATTTCCCTTTTAAAGATACAAACTGTACGTGTAAAAAATGTATTGATGTATCACTGGCTCTTGACAGCATGAGCCTTAACGTAGCAGAACCCTAATAAATACTGAAATACCTTTCTGAACACAGGGATCAAAGCTAGATCTGATCAGCCCTCAGGAGAAATGTCCCCTGATTAAAAATAGATGTTGATTATTATTTTAAGTGCAGCGTGCACTCATTTGCCCTTTTCGTGGAAAAGGAAGCCTTAATCTCGAGCAAACCCTTCCGCAATAGATTCTAGGAATTATGGACATGTTCCTGACAACAAACATCGGAATGCTGAATGAGGTCTTTGTTTCACTTGAAATTCATGCAAAATGTAAAGCTACAATTATTGCAAGTATCCAAATATCTTTTTTTGTTGGATTTTTTAAAAGTGTTTGTACTTGTTACCATGCGAATAAAAATGGAATTTATGGGACATTCTGAATGCATAAACATGTTGCTTGCTGTTTTTGACATGGTCACTGTTGTCTTAGTGATGTTTTGGATCTCCCTATACACATTCAAAGTAAACTAGCAAGTCGATTGGAGAAAAGTGTGCTGACTCTCAAAGAAAACGTTACAACACTTTACTTAAAGCCTGCAGGTATACTGCATTGTGATACAGTTACAATGTGTTATCAGATTTGTCAAAGCATTCTTGACCCCAGCCTCATTATCATCTAATAACGATCCTGACTAAATAACAACCACTTATTGATCCTGACTAAATAACAACCATTTATTGATCCTGACTAAATAACAACCATTTATTGATCAAATTTCAAATTTATTTTATATAGCCCTTCGTACATCAGCTGATATCTCAAAGTGCTGTACAGAAACCCAGCCTAAAACCCCAAACAGCAAGCAATGCAGGTGAAGAAGCACGGTGGCTAGGAAAAACTCCCTAGAAAGGCCAAAACCTAGGAAGAAACCTAGAGAGGAACCAGGCTATGTGGGGTGGCCAGTCCTCTTCTGGCTGTGCCGGGTGGAGATTATAACAAAACATGGTCAAGATGTTCAAATGTTCATAAATGACCAGCATGGTCGAATAATAATAAGGCAGAATAGTTGAAACTGGAGCAGCAGCACAGTCAGGTGGACTGGGGACAGCAAGGAGTCATCATGTCAGGTATTCCTGGGGCATGGTCCTAGGGCTCAGGTCCTCCGAGAGAGAGAAAGAAAGAGAGAATTAGAGAGAGCATATGTGGGATGGCCAGTCCTCTTCTGGCTGTGCCGGGTGGAGATTATAACAGAACATGGCCAAGATGTTCAAATGTTCATAAATGATCAGCATGGTCGAATAATAATAAGGCAGAACAGTTGAAACTGGAGCAGCAGCACAGCCAGGTGGACTGGGGACAGCAAGGAGTCATCATGTCAGGTAGTCCTGGGGCATGGTCCTAGGGCTCAGGTCCTCCGAGAGAGAGAAAGAGAGAAGGAGAGAATTAGAGAACGCACACTTAGATTCACACAGGACACCGAATAGGACAGGAGAAGTACTCCAGATATAACAAACTGACCCTAGCCCCCCGACACATAAACTACTGCAGCATAAATACTGGAGGCTGAGACAGGAGGGGTCAGGAGACACTGTGGCCCACTCCGAGGACACCCCCGGACAGGGCCAAACAGGAAGGATATAACCCCACCCACTTTGCCAAAGCACAGCCCCCACACCACTAGAGGGATATCTTCAACCACCAACTTACCATCCTGAGACAAGGCTGAGTATAGCCCACAAAGACCTCCGCCACGGCACAACTTAAGGGGGGGGGGGGGGGGCGCCAACCCAGACAGGATGACCACATCAGTGACTCAACCCACTCAGGTGACGCACCTCCTCCAGGGACGGCATGAGAGAGCCCCAGTAAAGCCAGTGACTCAGCCCCTGTAATAGGGTTAGAGGCAGAGAATCCCAGTGGAAAGAGGGGAACCGGCCAGGCAGAGACAGCAAGGGTGGTTCGTTGCTCCAGAGCCTTTCCGTTCACCCTCCCACTCCTGGGCCAGACTACACTCAATCATATGACCCACTGAAGAGATGAGTCTTCAGTAGAGACTTAAAGGTTGAGACCGAGTTTGCGTCTCTGACATGGGTAGGCAGACCGTTCCATAAAAATGGAGCTCTATAGGAGAAAGCCCTGCCTCCAGCTGTTTGCTTAAAAATTCTAGGGACAATTAGGAGGCCTGCGTCTTGTGATCGTAGCGTACGTGTAGGTATGTACGGCAGGACCAAATCAGAGAGATAGATAGGAGCAAGCCCATGTAATGCTTTGTAGGTTAGCAGTAAAACCTTGAAATCAGCCCTTGCTTTGACAGGAAGCCAGTGTAGAGAGGCTAGCACTGGAGTAATATGATCAAATTTTTTGGTTCTAGTCAGGATTCTAGCAGCCGTATTTAGCACTAACTGAAGTTTATTTAGTGCTTTATCCGGGTAGCCGGAAAGTAGAGCATTGCAGTAGTCTAACCTGGAAGTGACAAAAGCATGGATTAATTTTTCTGCATCATTTTTGGACAGAAAGTTCCTGATTTTTGCAATGTTTCGTAGATGGAAAAAAGCTGTCCTTGAAATGGTCTTGATATGTTCTTCAAAAGAGAGATCAGGGTCCAGAGTAACGCCGAGGTCCTTCACAGTTTTATTTGAGACGACTGTACAACCATTAAGATTAATTGTCAGATTCAACAGAAGATCTCTTTGTTTCTTGGGACCTAGAACAAGCATCTCTGTTTTGTCCGAGTTTAAAAGTAGAAAGTTTGCAGCCATCCACTTCCTTATGTCTGAAACACATTCTTCTAGCAAGGGCAATTTTGGGGCTTCACCATGTTTAATTGAAATGTACAGCTGTGTGTCATCTGCATAGCAGTGAAAGTTAACATTATGTTTTCGAATAACATCCCCAAGAGGTAAAATATATAGTGAAAACAAAAGTGGTCCTAAAACGGAACCTTGAGGAACACCGAAATTTACAGTTGATTTGTCAGAGGACAGACCATTCACAGAGACAAACTGATATCTTTCCGACAGATAAGATCTAAACCAGGCCAGAACTTGTCCGTGTAGACCAATTTGGGTTTCCAATCTCTCCAAAAGAATGTGGTGATCGATGGTATCAAAAGCAGCACTAAGGTCTAGGAGCACGAGGACAGATGCAGAGCCTCGGTCCGATGCCATTAAAATGTCATTTACCACCTTCACAAGTGCCGTCTCAGTGCTATGATGGGGTCTAAAACCAGACTGAAGCATTTCGTATACATTGTTTGTCTTCAGGAAGGCAGTGAGTTGTTGCGCAACAGCCTTTTCTAAAATTTTTGAGAGGAATGGAAGATTCGATATAGGCCGATAGTTTTTTATATTTTCTGGGTCAAGGTTTGGCTTTTTCAAGAGAGGCTTTATTACTGCCACTTTTAATGAGTTTGGTACACATCCGGTGGATAGAGAGCCGTTTATTATGTTCAACATAGTAGGGCCAAGCACAGGAAGCAGCTCTTTCAGTAGTTTAGTTGGAATAGGGTCCAGTATGCAGCTTGAAGGTTTAGAGGCCATGATTATTTTCATCATTGTGTCAAGAGATATAGTACTAAAACACTTGAGTGTCTCTCTTGATCCTAGGTCCTGGCAGAGTTGTGCAGACTCAGGACAACTGAGCTTTGAAGGAATACGCAGATTTAAGGAAGAGTCCGTAATTGATCCTGACTAAATAACAACCATTTATTGATCCTGACTAAATAACAACCATTTATTGATCCTGACTAAATAACAACCATTTATTGATCCTGACTAAATAACAACCATTTATTGATCCTGACTAAATAACAACCATTTATTGATCCTGACTAAATAACAGCCATTTAATGATCCTGACTAAATAACAGCCATTTAATGATCCTGACTAAATAACAGCCATTTAATGATCCTGACTAAATAACAACCATTTATTGATCCTGAATAAATAACAACCATTTATTGATCCTGACTAAATAACAGCCATTTATTGATCCTGACTAAATAACAACCATTTATTGATCCTGACTAAATAACAGCCATGTATTGATCCTGACTAAATAACAACCATGTATTGATCCTGACTAAATAACAACCATTTAATGATAATCACTAAATAACAGCCATTTAATGATCCTGACTAAATAACAGCCATTTATTGATCCTGACTAAATAACAGCCATTTAATGATCCTGACTAAATAACAACCATTTAATGATCCTGACTAAATAACAACCATGTATTGATCCTGACTAAATAACAACCATTTATTGATCCTGACTAAATAACAACCATGTATTGATCCTGACTAAATAACAACCATTTAATGATCCTGACTAAATAACAGCCATTTATTGATCCTGACTATATAACAACCATTTATTGATCCTGACTAAATAACAACCATTTATTGATCCTGACTAAATAACAGCCATTTAATGATCCTGACTAAATAACAACCATTTATTGATCCTGACTAAATAACAACCATGTATTGATCCTGACTAAATAACAGCCATTTATTGATCCTGACTATATAACAACCATTTATTGATCCTGACTAAATAACAACCATTTATTGATCCTGACTAAATAACAACCATTTAATGATCCTGACTAAATAACAACCATTTAATGATCCTGACTAAATAACAGCCATTTATTGATCCTGACTATATAACAACCATTTATTGATCCTGACTAAATAACAGCCATTTATTGATCCTGACTAAATAACAACCATGTATTGATCCTGACTAAATAACAACCATTTATTGATCCTGACTATATAACAACCATTTATTGATCCTGACTAAATAACAGCCATTTATTGATCCTGACTAAATAACAACCATTTAATGATCCTGACTAAATAACAGCCATTTATTGATCCTGACTATATAACAACCATTTATTGATCCTGACTAAATAACAGCCATTTATTGATAATGACTAAATAACAACCATTTATTGATCCTGACTAAATAACAACCATGTATTGATCCTGACTAAATAACAACCATTTATTGATCCTGACTAAATAACAACCATGTATTGATCCTGACTAAATAACAACCATGTATTGATCCTGACTAAATAACAACCACTTATTGATCCTGACTAAATAACAACCATTTATTGATCCTGACTATATAACAACCATTTATTGATCCTGACTAAATTCCCATGTGGAACCAGCACAAAAAAAGTATGAAAATGTAAGCACTCACTACTGTAATTCACTCTAGATAAGAGTGTCTGCTAAATGACAAAAAAACAAAAAAAAATGCAAATATTATAAGACATTATAAAGGCTTGTGCATGATCATAATAAAGTATTATATATATATATATATAGTATCTGTAGAAACCAGAAACCAGTGCAACCATAGCAGTCTATGGTTTCAATACTTTGACCGCATTAACAGTTAACACCACATATTGGAGTAGCAACATGGACCAGGATCAATGCATAACATTTTTTTATTACATAACTCGGAGTGTCATCCTTGCCAGTGACTGGGATGTAGTGAACCAATCAAGCCACTAGGGGCAGTAAATAGTGATTGCATTTTATTACGCTACACTAAAGTGCCTAAGGCAGTGCTTGACAGTGTCAAATTAATGTATGTTCATTCATTAACTGCAGGACATTCCGTAGTTACAATAACACTATTTATATCCATTTGTTTGGTCTCCGTCTTTCCATCATATGTCATCATCATCATCGTCATGCGTCGTTCAACCACCACCCGTAACTACAGCTCACACTAATGTTAGCACTGTTTGCTAATATGCTAATATGCCAAGCTACACTTAAAATGATCCAGCTTATTAACATTACTGATGGTTATCGGTCAGTCATAACTAATATTCAACAATACCACGACTTTACAATTTAGACAGATTTAATCATGGCCCTGTCTAAATGTTCAATACATAACTATCTAAGAAATTATGATGGAACTACGTTAGCAACATTGATACAACAATGTTGCATTGTGTTACAGTGCCATACTACCGTCACACCGTGACTTCTAGAAAATCTTAATTTTCAACCCCTTTTTGCAATTCTTAACCAATATTGCTTGGTCTTATACTGTATTGTGCAATCACAGTACTACTAAATAATGAACATGCCTAAGGGGGTGTAGAAGAATGCATCTTTGTCTATTTGACATGTTCTCACAGTTGCTTACCATCCTTAATGGTCCCATGTAGGAAAGATATCTGTTGAAACATGCCAGCTTCTTTTCCTTTTAAATATCTTTATGGAGGAATGTATTAGCCAGTACAGGTATTATATAACTCAACAAAATCAAAGAACAATTCAAAACTTAAACAGCTGTGGCGGAGGTTGGTGGAGCAGGTCACCACCCTCAGCACATATGCAGTCCCCTGCTTGTGTGGGAAGGAGTCAAATCAAAACCCGGTCCCACCACATTTCTATAAACTGTATCCTCTTATCTGTCCTCTTCTTAATTTTATGCATATTCCTGCCAATAAAACCAATTAAATATCAATTTTATCCCCCCCCCCCCAAAAAAAATTACACAGTTGGTTGGATCGAAATCTCAAGGCCTCCTTTTTTCTCATGGGTGTATTACTAGGGCTAGGAGCGAAACAGAAACTACTTGTGCACAGCTGTTTGTAAGGATGAAGCATGGGGCAAAGCCAACAAAAACATCATGAGGGCACATGATAATTAAAAGGACAAATTTGAAAAGGGAGTTCAGGCACAGGAAATGCCCTCTGGCAACAAATGATTGAAGCCAACTTTAATCCAAGATATTAGGGCTTTGTGAGTCAAGGGGTCAGCGCTTGCCAAGAATAACAACACACTAATCCATGGTGGTTGCCGAAAAAGAAATATGACAGTGGCAATCACTCACTCATCTTTTTTCTCTTGCTAGGATCACCATGCATAATTTCCCACATGAGAGCACTGAAGCAGAGCAGTGAAGCGTGGTGCCTGTTACACTAAGTTCATCCCAGTTCAAAGGATGACTCACTTCAAGAGCACTTTTAGGAAATTGCTGTAAAGCTGTAGCCTGGCTGAAATGTATCACTTGAAAATTGGCCAAATCCTCATGACTTTGGCTTGAGGTCTAGACTAGTGTACCAAAAAGCTCTCACAGTCTCACGTCAGAATTACATTTTGGTTACTTCTCTGTATCGTTCTAAGGTTACGTTTAGGCATTACCTCAGAATGGTTAAGGTTTGTGATTGGCTTAAAACAAAAAAATACTTTCTATTGCTGGATTTGAACATTGAACCTTTGGCTTTTTGGAACCAGAGACAGATGCTTACTGTACATTCACCATCCCCATCCACAACGCCAAGGTAAAACCAAACGCCTACTTGAAGGTAACAGTGCTCACTGTTGCCCCTAATGGCCTGTCAATCGCACAACATCGAATACAGACTTGTATCACAGGTGACCGTTTGACCTACCTGAGTGCACCGCTATGACGTCATCACTGACAACACCGTGTCCTTTGTGACGTTTCACTTTGAATTCCTCTATTCTTTCTGTATATGTTTTGTCTTTCCATGTCAGCACCATTTCACAGGTCAAATTCCTGGAACGTGTCAATTAATTTGACGAACGACGGTGTTTTTGATTCTATAGTCTGCTACATGACTGTACATTCTGTTTGGATTCTCAGTACTGGACAGATAGCTAATAAGGTAATGGATCCTAATGATTAGAGACTAAATAGTCGTGAGTAACAAGGGCCAGGCTCAGGCACTATATCTTTAGCAATTCCGTTTGAGAATTATATAACCGCACCGCTCCAATGCAAAATAAGTCATCAGAACAACAGCGAGGATACTGAGGAGACGTTCGCTCAAATTAGAAAGCAACCTCCCGCCCACGCCTCCCCAGAGCCAAGTGTTCCTGCCGGGGGTTCATCTGAGTTAAATCTCCACACAGTAAACAATCATCACACCCACATGAGATATAATAGGAGAATATAGAGAAAGATTCTTCCAAAAAAGTTAGCAGATATTAATTACAAAGTAGACAGAAAGTACAAAATATTTCATACTCATTTATTTTCTAAAGAAAACGGGCAATATTCCCTTTTCCATCATGTAGAAAAATGACAGTTGATTTTACAGTACAAGTGCCCATACATACTCAAGTAGTACAACATTGGAGGTGGTGGTTAGCACCTGGAGAAAACCAGACCAATTGAAACACTGATTATGGTTATTTATTGAAATGTATCTCCCTGTAACATCCCCTAGAGTGCTTTATAACAGGATACAGGTTAAGAGAAACTCTGCACAATAGCATGATGTCCTGTTTACTCCCACTCCCGCTCTTCGGCGCGCGACGTCGCCAGAGGTCTCATCATTACGCACACCTGCCACCATCGTTATGTGCACCTGCACCTCATGACACTCAACTGGACTCCATCTCCTAACTGATTACCTTCCCCTATATCTGGCACTCCCTTAGGTTCAGGCGTTACTGACTCTGTTTCATGTCTGTACGCTTTTCCTGTTTCTTGTGTTGTACTATGTTCTGTTTTTTATTACATGTGCTCTCCCTGTACTTCCTGACTCCCAGCGTGCATGTTACAGAACAAAGCCTCACCAAGGCAAAGCAACAGGGCAACAAGTCGGGTCCAAGTGCCACTGCCGAAGCAACCGGGGATGCCTCAGCTGGCTCAACAGGTTCTCATGCCTCGGTCGGCTCGTCAGGCTCCCATGCCTCGGCCAGCTCGTCAGGTTCCCATGCCTCGGCCGGCTCGTCAGGCTCCCATGCCTCTGCTGGCAAGTCAGGTTCCCATGCCTCGGCCGGCTCTACAGGTTCCTGCGCCTCAGAAGAAGCGACCGGACCGCTCCTGGTCCTCGGCGTCGTCCGGCGGCTGGAGCTGTGAGTCAGAGGGGGTACTGTCACGTCTACTCACACTCCACCCTCTCTGGCACTCGATGTTGTCTCATCATTACGCACACCTGCCACCATTGATACGTGCACCTGCACCTCATGACACTCAACTGGACTCCATCACCTTCCTGGTTACCTCCCCTATATCTGGCACTCCCTTAGCTTCTTTCCCCAGGCAGTATTGTTTATGTTTTTCATGTTTATACACTACTCGTGTTTATTATATTGTTCGATGTTCCGATTATTATTAAACTCACCACCTGCACTTGCTTTCCGACTCCCAGCATATGCGTTACACATGACATAGAAATAAATTCCTTTTAGTTGCAATAAAACATTTGATAAATTATCTAGTGATGATTTATATTGTTTTAACGTTAACACTCATTTATAGTAGCATTGCATTTTGGTCGATATTATGCAATCAGGAGGCTTTTATCATAGTGAATCATTTATCCAGTACAGGAACGTCCCGCTCTAATGTATAACCCCCCCTATAGGTCAAAGGTCAACCACAGTACTTACAAGGCTTTTACCCTGGTTACCTCTGTTGGCCTGGTGACCTAAACAGACTGAATGGCCCACTCCCAGTGTTGACTGGGCTGACAAGGGGTGTTGTAACCGCCCTGTCTCCCCCCTGGCTTAAATGGCCTTTGATCACCGCTATAGTAACTTTCCTAACGACGTGAGTGTAGTCCAGTGTCCCGCCGCTCACCCCGACAGGCCCAGCGGCATGGGTTTAAACACTACTACTTATCGGATCTTAACCTCACTGACTCCTTTGGGACTGATAGAATTCCTGTTGTGCCAGAGAATTACATTAATCTCCTGGCTTGGAATCCGAGTAAGCACATGGATTGGAACATTTGAGGCAGATTTTACAGTCCGTCCCTCGCTTTTGGCACTCGCTCCGTCCCTTTTGGCACTCAACTGCTATACACACAGCGGATGTGCCTGAGATGAGCAGATCGTGCCCTGATGTAACACAGGGATGATGAGATATGGGGCACTCCGTTTCCTACTCATCAGTAGGAAGAGCAGGACATTCGCAGTGGGTTTTTCCTGGAGGGGAAGTCCATTTGGGGATTGGCCAGAGGATACATGTTTCTTGCTAGTCTGTAGGTATTCTTGGACCAATCGCGTTTCCTCCCCATCTTATCTCTCTGAATTTTATATACATTGCCTCGGTGTTTGCATTACAATTCAATTTGTGCTCAATTTCTGTTCTTAAATATATACTAAATTATAATCTCATTCATTTTAAACTATAGTTATTTCTCCCAGCCAGGTAAGACATTAACTAAAGCGGGATCATCTACAATTCTCATGATTCAACTTATTGAAGAATTGACTCTTACTATCATTGAAATGCATCATCATAAACGGGACCAAAACACACCCCTGGGGGGGGGATCTTATTATCTGTGGTGATTTAACAGACTGTGGGTGCTCATATTGTTTTGTTCCTGAAAGCACGTTACCTGAAATCTGAGTTTTCCACCCACACAGCAAGCGATAAATGCTTTCTGAACCTTACTAACAGGGTATATACAGCCACTGGTATATTTTGCTCTAAGTGTGAAGCAATTCAGTTGTTTTGCACAATCTATATGTCACCTGTCTTAGTGATGTTTTGGAACTCCCTGTACTGTTGTCTTACTGATGTTTTGGATCTTTCTGTACTGTTGTCTTAGTGATGTTTTGGATCTCCCTGTACTGTTGTCTTAGTGATGTTTTAGATCTCCCTCTACTGCTGTCTTAGTGATGTTTTGGATCTTCCTGTACTGTTGTCTTAGTGATGTTTTGGAACTCCATGTACTGTTGTCTTAGTGATGTTTTGGAACTCCCTATACTGCTGTCTTAGTGATGTTTTGGAACTCCCTGTACTGTTTGTTGTCTTAGTGATGTTTTGGATCTTCCTGTACTGTTGTCTTAGTGATGTTTTGGAACTCCCTGTACTGTTGTCTTAATGATGTTTTGGAACTCCCTGTACTGTTGTCTTAGTGATGTTTTGGAACTCCCTGTACTGTTGTCTTAGTGATGTTTTGGATCTCCCTGTACTGTTATCTTCGTGATGTTTTGGAACTCCCTGTACTGTTGTCTTCGTGATGTTTTGGAACTCCCTGTACTGTTGTCTTAGTGATGTTTTGGATCTCCCTGTTCTGCTGTCTTAGTGATGTTTTGGATCTTCCTGTACTGCTGTCTTAGTTATGTTTTGGATCTTCCTGTACTGTTGTCTTAGTGATGTTTTGGATCTTCCTGTACTGCTGTGTTAGTGATGTTTTGGATCTTCCTGTACTGTTGTCTTAGTGATATTTTGGATCTTCCTTTACTGTTGTCTTAGTGATGTTTTGGACCTCCCTGTACTGTTGTCTTAGTGATGTTTTGGACCTCCCTGTACTGTTGTCTTAGTGATGTTTTGGAACTCCATGTACTGTTGTCTTAGTGTTGTTTTGGATCTCCCTGTACTGCTGTCTTAGTGATGTTTTGGAACTTCCTGTACTGTTGTCTTAGTGATGTTTTGGAACTCCATGTACTGTTGTCTTAGTGTTGTTTTGGATCTCCCTGTACTGCTGTCTAAGTGATGTTTTGGAACTTCGTGTACTGTTGTCTTAGTGATGTTTTGGAACTTCCTGTACTGTTGTCTTAGTGATATTTTGGAACTCCATGTACTGTTGTCTTAGTGATGTTTTGGATCTCCATGTACTGTTGTCTTAGTGATGTTTTGGTACTCCTTGTACTGTTGTCTTAGTGATGTTTTGGAACTCCATGTACTGTTGTCTTAGTGATGTTTTGGATATCCCTGTACTGATGTCTTAGTGATGTTTTGGAACTTCCTGTACTGTCGTCTTAGTGATGTTTTGGAACTCCATGTACTGTTGTCTTAGTGATGTTTTGGATCTCCATGTACTGTTGTCTTAGTGATGTTTTGGTACTCCTTGTACTGTTGTCTTAGTGATGTTATGGAACTCCATGTACTGTTGTCTTAGTGATGTTTTGGATATCCCTGTACTGCTGTCTTAGTGATGTTTTGGAACTTCCTGTACTGTCGTCTTAGTGATGTTTTGGAACTCCATGTACTGTTGTCTTAGTGATGTTTTGGAACTCCATGTACTGTTGTCTTAGTGATGTTTTGGAACTCCCTGTACTGCTGTCTTAGTGATGTTTTGGAACTTCCTGTACTGTTGTCTTAGTGATGTTTTGGAACTCCCTGTACTGCTGTCTTAGTGATGTTTTGGAACTCCCTGTACTGTTGTCTTAGTGATGTTTTGGAACTCCCTCTACTGTTGTCTTAGTGATGTTTTGGAACTTCCTGTACTGTTGTCTTAGTGATGTTTTGGAACTCCCTGTACTGTTGTCTTAGTGATGTTTTGGAACTCCCTGTACTGTTGTCTTAGTGATGTTTTGGATCTTCCTGTACTGTTGTCTTAGTGATGTTTTGGAACTCCCTGTACTGTTGTCTTAGTGATGTTTTGGAACTCCCTGTACTGTTGTCTTAGTGATATTTTGGATCTCCCTGTACTGTTGTCTTCGTGATGTTTTGGAACTCCCTGTACTGTTGTCTTCGTGATGTTTTGGAACTCCCTGTACTGTTGTCTTCGTGATGTTTTGGAACTCCCTGTACTGTTGTCTTAGTGATGTTTTGGGACTCCCTGTACTGTTGTCTTAGTGATGTTTTGGAACTCCCTGTACTGTTGTCTTAGTGATGTTTTGGAACTCCCTGTACTGTTGTCTTGGTGATGTTTTGGATCTCCCTGTACTGTTGTCTTAGTGATGTTTTGGAACTCCATGTACTGTTGTCTTAGTGATGTTTTGGATCTCCCTGTACTGCTGTCTTAGTGATGTTTTGGAACTTTGTGTACTGTTGTCTTAGTGATGTTTTGGAACTTCCTGTACTGTTGTCTTAGTGATATTTTGGAACTCCATGTACTGTTGTCTTAGTGATGTTTTGGATCTCCATGTACTGTTGTCTTAGTGATGTTTTGGTACTCCTTGTACTGTTGTCTTAGTGATGTTTTGGAACTCCATGTACTGTTGTATTAGTGATGTTTTGGATATCCCTGTACTGCTCTCTTAGTGATGTTTTGGAACTTCCTGTACTGTCGTCTTAGTGATGTTTTGGAACTCCATGTACTGTTGTCTTAGTGATGTTTTGGAACTCCATGTACTGTTGTCTTAGTGATGTTTTGGAACTCCCTGTACTGTTGTCTTAGTGATGTTTTGGAACTCCCTGTACTGTTGTCTTAGTGATGTTTTGGAACTCCATGTACTGTTGTCTTAGTGATGTTTTGGAACTCCCTATACTGCTGTCTTAGTGATGTTTTGGAACTTCCTGTACTGTTGTCTTAGTGATGTTTTGGAACTCCCTGTACTGTTGTCTTAGTGATGTTTTGGAACTCCCTGTACTGTTGTCTTAGTGATGTTTTGGATCTTCCTGTACTGTTGTCTTAGTGATGTTTTGGAACTCCCTGTACTGTTGTCTTAGTGATGTTTTGGAACTCCCTGTACTGTTGTCTTAGTGATGTTTTGGGACTCCCTGTACTGTTGTCTTAGTGATGTTTTGGAACTCCATGTACTGTTGTCTTAGTGATGTTTTGGATCTCCCTGTACTGTTGTCTTCGTGATGTTTTGGAACTTCCTGTACTGTTGTCTTAGTGATGTTTTGGAACTCCATGTACTGTTGTCTTAGTGATGTTTTGGATCTCCCTGTACTGCTGTCTTAGTGATGTTTTGGAACTTCCTGTACTGTTGTCTTAGTGATGTTTTGGAACTTCCTGTACTGTTGTCTTAGTGATGTTTTGGAACTTCCTGTACTGTTGTCTTAGTGATGTTTTGGAACTCCATGTACTGTTGTCTTAGTGATGTTTTGGATCTCCCTGTACTGCTGTCTTAGTGATGTTTTGGATCTTCCTGTACTGTTGTCTTAGTGATGTTTTGGATCTTCCTGTACTGTTGTCTTAGTGATGTTTTGGAACTCCCTGTACTGTTGTCTTAGTGATGTTTTGGAACTCCCTGTACTGCTGTCTTAGTGATGTTTTGGATCTCCCTGTACTGTTGTCTTAGTGATGTTTTGGATCTCCCTGTACTGCTGTCTTAGTGATGTTTTGGATCTTCCTGTACTGTTGTCTTAGTGATGTTTTGGATCTTCCTGTACTGTTGTCTTAGTGATGTTTTGGAACTCCCTGTACTGTTGTCTTAGTGATGTTTTGGAACTCCATGTACTGTTGTCTTAGTGATGTTTTGGAACTCCCTGTACTGCTGTCTTAGTGATGTTTTGGAACTCCCTGTACTGTTGTCTTAGTGATGTTTTGGATCTCCCTGTACTGCTGTCTTAGTGATGTTTTGGATCTTCCTGTACTGTTGTCTTAGTGATGTTTTGGATCTTCCTGTACTGTTGTCTTAGTGATGTTTTGGAACTCCCTGTACTGTTGTCTTAGTGATGTTTTGGAACTCCATGTACTGTTGTCTTAGTGATGTTTTGGAACTCCCTGTACTGCTGTCTTAGTGATGTTTTGGAACTCCCTGTACTGTTATCTTCGTGATGTTTTGGAACTCCCTTTACTGTTGTCTTCGTGATGTTTTGGAACTCCCTGTACTGTTGTCTTAGTGATGTTTTGGAACTCCCTGTACTGTTGTCTTAGTGATGTTTTGGAACTCCCTGTACTGTTGTCTTGGTGATGTTTTGGATCTCCCTGTACTGTTGTCTTAGTGATGTTTTGAATCTCCATGTACTGTCGTCTTAGTGATGTTTTGGAACCCCCTGTACTGTTGTCTTAGTGATGTTTTGGATCTTTCTGTACTGTTGTCTTAGTGATGTTTTGGATCTCCCTGTACTGTTGTCTTAGTGATGTTTTGGAACCCCCTGTACTGTTGTCTTACTGATGTTTTGGATCTTTCTGTACTGTTGTCTTAGTGATGTTTTGGATCTCCCTGTACTGCTGTCTTAGTGATGTTTTGGATCTCCCTGTACTGTTGTCTTAGTGATGTTTTAGATCTCCCTCTACTGCTGTCTTAGTGATGTTTTGGATCTTCCTGTACTGTTGTCTTAGTGATGTTTTGGAACTCCATGTACTGTTGTCTTAGTGATGTTTTGGAACTCCCTATACTGCTGTCTTAGTGATGTTTTGGAACTCCCTGTACTGTTGTCTTAGTGATGTTTTGGATCTTCCTGTACTGTTGTCTTAGTGATGTTTTTGAACTCCCTGTACTGTTGTCTTAATGATGTTTTGGAACTCCCTGTACTGTTGTCTTAGTGATGTTTTGGAACTGCCTGAACTGTTGTCTTAGTGATGTTTTGGATCTCCCTGTACTGTTATCTTCGTGATGTTTTGGAACTCCCTGTACTGTTGTCTTCGTGATGTTTTGGAACTCCCTGTACTGTTGTCTTAGTGATGTTTTGGATCTCCCTGTTCTGCTGTCTTAGTGATGTTTTGGATCTTCCTGTACTGCTGTCTTAGTTATGTTTTGGATCTTCCTGTACTGTTGTCTTAGTGATGTTTTGGATCTTCCTGTACTGCTGTGTTAGTGATGTTTTGGATCCTCCTGTACTGTTGTCTTAGTGATATTTTGGATCTTCCTTTACTGTTGTCTTAGTGATGTTTTGGACCTCCCTGTACTGTTGTCTTAGTGATGTTTTGGACCTCCCTGTACTGTTGTCTTAGTGATGTTTTGGAACTCCATGTACTGTTGTCTTAGTGTTGTTTTGGATCTCCCTGTACTGCTGTCTTAGTGATGTTTTGGAACTTCCTGTACTGTTGTCTTAGTGATGTTTTGGAACTCCATGTACTGTTGTCTTAGTGTTGTTTTGGATCTCCCTGTACTGCTGTCTAAGTGATGTTTTGGAACTTCGTGTACTGTTGTCTTAGTGATGTTTTGGAACTTCCTGTACTGTTGTCTTAGTGATATTTTGGAACTCCATGTACTGTTGTCTTAGTGATGTTTTGGATCTCCATGTACTGTTGTCTTAGTGATGTTTTGGTACTCCTTGTACTGTTGTCTTAGTGATGTTTTGGAACTCCATGTACTGTTGTCTTAGTGATGTTTTGGATATCCCTGTACTGCTGTCTTAGTGATGTTTTGGAACTTCCTGTACTGTCGTCTTAGTGATGTTTTGGAACTCCATGTACTGTTGTCTTAGTGATGTTTTGGATCTCCATGTACTGTTGTCTTAGTGATGTTTTGGTACTCCTTGTACTGTTGTCTTAGTGATGTTATGGAACTCCATGTACTGTTGTCTTAGTGATGTTTTGGAACTTCCTGTACTGTCGTCTTAGTGATGTTTTGGAACTCCATGTACTGTTGTCTTAGTGATGTTTTGGAACTCCATGTACTGTTGTCTTAGTGATGTTTTGGAACTCCATGTACTGTTGTCTTAGTGATGTTTTGGAACTCCCTGTACTGCTGTCTTAGTGATGTTTTGGAACTTCCTGTACTGTTGTCTTAGTGATGTTTTGGAACTCCCTGTACTGCTGTCTTAGTGATGTTTTGGAACTCCCTGTACTGTTGTCTTAGTGATGTTTTGGAACTCCCTCTACTGTTGTCTTAGTGATGTTTTGGAACTTCCTGTACTGTTGTCTTAGTGATGTTTTGGAACTCCCTGTACTGTTGTCTTAGTGATGTTTTGGAACTCCCTGTACTGTTGTCTTAGTGATGTTTTGGATCTTCCTGTACTGTTGTCTTGGTGATGTTTTGGAACTCCCTGTACTGTTGTCTTAGTGATGTTTTGGAACTCCCTGTACTGTTGTCTTAGTGATGTTTTGGATCTCCCTGTACTGTTGTCTTCGTGATGTTTTGGAACTCCCTGTACTGTTGTCTTCGTGATGTTTTGGATCTCAATGTACTGTTGTCTTCGTGATGTTTTGGAACTCCCTGTACTGTTGTCTTAGTGATGTTTTGGGACTCCCTGTACTGTTGTCTTAGTGATGTTTTGGAACTCCCTGTACTGTTGTCTTAGTGATGTTTTGGAACTCCCTGTACTGTTGTCTTGGTGATGTTTTGGATCTCCCTGTACTGTTGTCTTAGTGATGTTTTGGAACTCCATGTACTGTTGTCTTAGTGATGTTTTGGATCTCCCTGTACTGCTGTCTTAGTGATGTTTTGGATCTTCCTGTACTGTTGTCTTAGTGATGTTTTGGAACTCCCTGTACTGTTGTCTTAGTGATGTTTTGGAACTCCCTGTACTGCTGTCTTAGTGATGTTTTGGATCTCCCTGTACTGTTGTCTTAGTGATGTTTTGGATCTCCCTGTACTGCTGTCTTAGTGATGTTTTGGATCTTCCTGTACTGTTGTCTTAGTGATGTTTTGGATCTTCCTGTACTGTTGTCTTAGTGATGTTTTGGAACTCCCTGTACTGTTGTCTTAGTGATGTTTTGGAACTCCATGTACTGTTGTCTTAGTGATGTTTTGGAACTCCCTGTACTGCTGTCTTAGTGATGTTTTGGAACTCCCTGTACTGTTGTCTTAGTGATGTTTTGGATCTCCCTGTACTGCTGTCTTAGTGATGTTTTGGATCTTCCTGTACTGTTGTCTTAGTGATGTTTTGGATCTTCCTGTACTGTTGTCTTAGTGATGTTTTGGAACTCCCTGTACTGTTGTCTTAGTGATGTTTTGGAACTCCATGTACTGTTGTCTTAGTGATGTTTTGGAACTCCCTGTACTGCTGTCTTAGTGATGTTTTGGAACTCCCTGTACTGTTATCTTCGTGATGTTTTGGAACTCCCTTTACTGTTGTCTTCGTGATGTTTTGGAACTCCCTGTACTGTTGTCTTAGTGATGTTTTGGAACTCCCTGTACTGTTGTCTTAGTGATGTTTTGGAACTCCCTGTACTGTTGTCTTGGTGATGTTTTGGATCTCCCTGTACTGTTGTCTTAGTGATGTTTTGAATCTCCATGTACTGTCGTCTTAGTGATGTTTTGGAACCCCCTGTACTGTTGTCTTAGTGATGTTTTGGATCTTTCTGTACTGTTGTCTTAGTGATGTTTTGGATCTCCCTGTACTGTTGTCTTAGTGATGTTTTGGAACCCCCTGTACTGTTGTCTTACTGATGTTTTGGATCTTTCTGTACTGTTGTCTTAGTGATGTTTTGGATCTCCCTGTACTGCTGTCTTAGTGATGTTTTGGATCTCCCTGTACTGTTGTCTTAGTGATGTTTTAGATCTCCCTCTACTGCTGTCTTAGTGATGTTTTGGATCTTCCTGTACTGTTGTCTTAGTGATGTTTTGGAACTCCATGTACTGTTGTCTTAGTGATGTTTTGGAACTCCCTATACTGCTGTCTTAGTGATGTTTTGGAACTCCCTGTACTGTTGTCTTAGTGATGTTTTGGATCTTCCTGTACTGTTGTCTTAGTGATGTTTTTGAACTCCCTGTACTGTTGTCTTAATGATGTTTTGGAACTCCCTGTACTGTTGTCTTAGTGATGTTTTGGAACTGCCTGAACTGTTGTCTTAGTGATGTTTTGGATCTCCCTGTACTGTTATCTTCGTGATGTTTTGGAACTCCCTGTACTGTTGTCTTCGTGATGTTTTGGAACTCCCTGTACTGTTGTCTTAGTGATGTTTTGGATCTCCCTGTTCTGCTGTCTTAGTGATGTTTTGGATCTTCCTGTACTGCTGTCTTAGTTATGTTTTGGATCTTCCTGTACTGTTGTCTTAGTGATGTTTTGGATCTTCCTGTACTGCTGTGTTAGTGATGTTTTGGATCCTCCTGTACTGTTGTCTTAGTGATATTTTGGATCTTCCTTTACTGTTGTCTTAGTGATGTTTTGGACCTCCCTGTACTGTTGTCTTAGTGATGTTTTGGACCTCCCTGTACTGTTGTCTTAGTGATGTTTTGGAACTCCATGTACTGTTGTCTTAGTGTTGTTTTGGATCTCCCTGTACTGCTGTCTTAGTGATGTTTTGGAACTTCCTGTACTGTTGTCTTAGTGATGTTTTGGAACTCCATGTACTGTTGTCTTAGTGTTGTTTTGGATCTCCCTGTACTGCTGTCTAAGTGATGTTTTGGAACTTCGTGTACTGTTGTCTTAGTGATGTTTTGGAACTTCCTGTACTGTTGTCTTAGTGATATTTTGGAACTCCATGTACTGTTGTCTTAGTGATGTTTTGGATCTCCATGTACTGTTGTCTTAGTGATGTTTTGGTACTCCTTGTACTGTTGTCTTAGTGATGTTTTGGAACTCCATGTACTGTTGTCTTAGTGATGTTTTGGATATCCCTGTACTGCTGTCTTAGTGATGTTTTGGAACTTCCTGTACTGTCGTCTTAGTGATGTTTTGGAACTCCATGTACTGTTGTCTTAGTGATGTTTTGGATCTCCATGTACTGTTGTCTTAGTGATGTTTTGGTACTCCTTGTACTGTTGTCTTAGTGATGTTATGGAACTCCATGTACTGTTGTCTTAGTGATGTTTTGGAACTTCCTGTACTGTCGTCTTAGTGATGTTTTGGAACTCCATGTACTGTTGTCTTAGTGATGTTTTGGAACTCCATGTACTGTTGTCTTAGTGATGTTTTGGAACTCCATGTACTGTTGTCTTAGTGATGTTTTGGAACTCCCTGTACTGCTGTCTTAGTGATGTTTTGGAACTTCCTGTACTGTTGTCTTAGTGATGTTTTGGAACTCCCTGTACTGCTGTCTTAGTGATGTTTTGGAACTCCCTGTACTGTTGTCTTAGTGATGTTTTGGAACTCCCTCTACTGTTGTCTTAGTGATGTTTTGGAACTTCCTGTACTGTTGTCTTAGTGATGTTTTGGAACTCCCTGTACTGTTGTCTTAGTGATGTTTTGGAACTCCCTGTACTGTTGTCTTAGTGATGTTTTGGATCTTCCTGTACTGTTGTCTTGGTGATGTTTTGGAACTCCCTGTACTGTTGTCTTAGTGATGTTTTGGAACTCCCTGTACTGTTGTCTTAGTGATGTTTTGGATCTCCCTGTACTGTTGTCTTCGTGATGTTTTGGAACTCCCTGTACTGTTGTCTTCGTGATGTTTTGGATCTCAATGTACTGTTGTCTTCGTGATGTTTTGGAACTCCCTGTACTGTTGTCTTAGTGATGTTTTGGGACTCCCTGTACTGTTGTCTTAGTGATGTTTTGGAACTCCCTGTACTGTTGTCTTAGTGATGTTTTGGAACTCCCTGTACTGTTGTCTTGGTGATGTTTTGGATCTCCCTGTACTGTTGTCTTAGTGATGTTTTGGAACTCCATGTACTGTTGTCTTAGTGATGTTTTGGATCTCCCTGTACTGCTGTCTTAGTGATGTTTTGGAACTTCGTGTGCTGTTGTCTTAGTGATGTTTTGGAACTTCCTGTACTGTTGTCTTAGTGATATTTTGGAACTCCATGTACTGTTGTCTTAGTGATGTTTTGGATCTCCATGTACTGTTGTCTTAGTGATGTTTTGGTACTCCTTGTACTGTTGTCTTAGTGATGTTTTGGAACTCCATGTACTGTTGTATTAGTGATGTTTTGGATATCCCTGTACTGCTCTCTTAGTGATGTTTTGGAACTTCCTGTACTGTCGTCTTAGTGATGTTTTGGAACTCCATGTACTGTTGTCTTAGTGATGTTTTGGAACTCCATGTACTGTTGTCTTAGTGATGTTTTGGAACTCCCTGTACTGTTGTCTTAGTGATGTTTTGGAACTCCCTGTACTGTTGTCTTAGTGATGTTTTGGAACTTCCTGTACTGTTGTCTTAGTGATGTTTTGGAACTCCATGTACTGTTGTCTTAGTGTTGTTTTGGATCTCCCTGTACTGCTGTCTAAGTGATGTTTTGGAACTTTGTGTACTGTTGTCTTAGTGATGTTTTGGAACTTCCTGTACTGTTGTCTTAGTGATATTTTGGAACTCCATGTACTGTTGTCTTAGTGATGTTTTGGATCTCCATGTACTGTTGTCTTAGTGATGTTTTGGTACTCCTTGTACTGTTGTCTTAGTGATGTTTTGGAACTCCATGTACTGTTGTCTTAGTGATGTTTTGGATATCCCTGTACTGCTGTCTTAGTGATGTTTTGGAACTTCCTGTACTGTCGTCTTAGTGATGTTTTGGAACTCCATGTACTGTTGTCTTAGTGATGTTTTGGATCTCCATGTACTGTTGTCTTAGTGATGTTTTGGTACTCCTTGTACTGTTGTCTTAGTGATGTTATGGAACTCCATGTACTGTTGTCTTAGTGATGTTTTGGAACTTCCTGTACTGTCGTCTTAGTGATGTTTTGGAACTCCATGTACTGTTGTCTTAGTGATGTTTTGGAACTCCATGTACTGTTGTCTTAGTGATGTTTTGGAACTCCCTGTACTGCTGTCTTAGTGATGTTTTGGAACTTCCTGTACTGTTGTCTTAGTGATGTTTTGGAACTCCCTGTACTGCTGTCTTAGTGATGTTTTGGAACTCCCTGTACTGTTGTCTTAGTGATGTTTTGGAACTCCCTCTACTGTTGTCTTAGTGATGTTTTGGAACTTCCTGTACTGTTGTCTTAGTGATGTTTTGGAACTCCCTGTACAGTTGTCTTAGTGATGTTTTGGAACTCCCTGTACTGTTGTCTTAGTGATGTTTTGGATCTTCCTGTACTGTTGTCTTGGTGATGTTTTGGAACTCCCTGTACTGTTGTCTTAGTGATGTTTTGGAACTCCCTGTACTGTTGTCTTAGTGATGTTTTGGATCTCCCTGTACTGTTGTCTTCGTGATGTTTTGGAACTCCCTGTACTGTTGTCTTCGTGATGTTTTGGAACTCAATGTACTGTTGTCTTCGTGATGTTTTGGAACTCCCTGTACTGTTGTCTTGGTGATGTTTTGGATCTCCCTGTACTGTTGTCTTAGTGATGTTTTGGAATGCCATTTACTGTTGTCTTAGTGATGTTTTGGATCTCCCTGTACTGCTGTCTTAGTGATGTTTTGGAACTTCGTGTACTGTTGTCTTAGTGATGTTTTGGAACTTCCTGTACTGTTGTCTTAGTGATATTTTGGAACTCCATGTACTGTTGTCTTAGTGATGTTTTGGATCTCCATGTACTGTTGTCTTAGTGATGTTTTGGTACTCCTTGTACTGTTGTCTTAGTGATGTTTTGGAACTCCATGTACTGTTGTATTAGTGATGTTTTGGATATCCCTGTACTGCTCTCTTAGTGATGTTTTGGAACTTCCTGTACTGTCGTCTTAGTGATGTTTTGGAACTCCATGTACTGTTGTCTTAGTGATGTTTTGGAACTCCATGTACTGTTGTCTTAGTGATGTTTTGGAACTCCCTGTACTGTTGTCTTAGTGATGTTTTGGAACTCCCTGTACTGTTGTCTTAGTGATGTTTTGGAACTCCATGTACTGTTGTCTTAGTGATGTTTTGGAACTCCCTATACTGCTGTCTTAGTGATGTTTTGGAACTTCCTGTACTGTTGTCTTAGTGATGTTTTGGAACTCCCTGTACTGTTGTCTTAGTGATGTTTTGGAACTCCCTGTACTGTTGTCTTAGTGATGTTTTGGATCTTCCTGTACTGTTGTCTTAGTGATGTTTTGGAACTCCCTGTACTGTTGTCTTAGTGATGTTTTGGAACTCCCTGTACTGTTGTCTTAGTGATGTTTTGGATCTCCCTGTACTGCTGTCTTAGTGATGTTTTGGATCTCCCTGTACTGTTGTCTTAGTGATGTTTTGGATCTCCCTGTACTGCTGTCTTAGTGATGTTTTGGATCTTCCTGTACTGTTGTCTTAGTGATGTTTTGGAACTCCATGTACTGTTGTCTTAGTGATGTTTTGGAACTCCCTATACTGCTGTCTTAGTGATGTTTTGGAACTTCCTGTACTGTTGTCTTAGTGATGTTTTGGAACTCCCTGTACTGTTGTCTTAGTGATGTTTTGGAACTCCCTGTACTGTTGTCTTAGTGATGTTTTGGATCTTCCTGTACTGTTGCCTTAGTGATGTTTTGGAACTCCATGTACTGTTGTCTTAATGATGTTTTGGAACTCCCTGTACTGTTGTCTTAGTGATGTTTTGGATCTCCCTGTACTGTTATCTTCGTGATGTTTTGGAACTCCCTGTACTGTTGTCTTTGTGATGTTTTGGAACTCCCTGTACTGTTGTCTTATTGATGTTTTGGGACTCCCTGTACTGTTGTCTTAGTGATATTTTGGAACTCCCTGTACTGTTGTCTTAGTGATGTTTTTGAACTCCCTGTACTGTTGTCTTAGTGATGTTTTGGATCTCCCTGTACTGTTGTCTTCGTGATGTTTTGGAACTCCCTGTACTGTTGTCTTAGTGATGTTTTGGAACTCCCTGTACTTTTGTATTAGTGATGTTTTGGAACTCCCTGTACTGTTGTCTTAGTGATGTTTTGGATCTCCCTGTACTGTTGTCTTAGTGATGTTTTGGAACTCCCTGTACTGTTGTCTTAGTGATGTTTTGGAACTCCCTGTACTGCTGTCTTAGTGATGTTTTGGAACTCCTTGTAATGAAACCATGGTTCCAACTTCCAACGGCTTGCCATGATTTTCTCGTGTTGTTTTGACCCAGCTTCCTCTCTACCATTATATAAAAGTCTAAATTAGATTTAAGTGCAAGAACATTTACCTCCCTCTGACCTTGAACATGGAATGGTATGTACTTTTCAACAAAAATTACAAATCAGAAATCCATATTTCAGTCAGAACTCCTTACCAGCGAGCTGCTCTGCATAACCAGAATATCACTCCAACCTGTGCCTTCTGGGTTTTCACGCGCAGTGGGGAAGACATAATCCAGGTTTGTTTCAAAGTACCTCAATAGCTGTACAATTTAATGTAAACTGTTACGAGAAGCACACTGGTGCTGGTGGCGGTGACACTTGACAGGCATTACAAATGAGGATTGGAAGCAGATGTCAGTTTCCCACCCAGAAGAAAAGGCCCAGTCACTGTGGCCCAGGCTCCTGCAGTGACTACAACACAAAGCACAGCCGCGGAGACCATGCCGGACCAAAGAGTCGTTGTGGTGAGTAATTGGACGTTTGCAACATATGCGTTACATACAAGGGACCGTGTCCTCGTAATCGCACAACGGATATCACTGAGCATTGTGTTCATGCTCCATTAATCATCTATGCTCTAGGATTGTTTTTATCTTCTCCACTTTGATTGATTCACCCCTAAAAGACTGCTTTGTGCATGGTGACATGTACAACACACCTGTAGTAAGTACTGTCTTCTTTTATGTGGCAGCTCCCACTTTCAACTAAATTTCAAGTGAGGTCATTCTAGTTTAAATTTCAAGTAGAGTCACATGGTACATTAATTCCAGTAAAGGATATTCTGATTGGTCATTACTCTCTACTGGAAATGTATGATTAAATGTATTAAATGTTGTAAACAACTTGAACCAGAGTGGATAACAGAAATAGATGTCACAAGAACATAGCCTGCCGTGCTCACTATATCTTCTTCTGGCAGATCCTCAGGTTTTACAAAGTATACCAGTCATAGAAATAGCTCCCAATTTGATATTATAA